>NC_069501.1:933511099-933811099 GCF_027579735.1 Bombina bombina | reverse complement strand
ACAGCTAGCTCTCAAAAGTCTACAGAATAACAAAGACTTGGTGATACGGGAGGCGGACAAAGAAGGAGCCCTGGTCCTGCAAGACTATCGTGATTATAAGCAAGAAATTGTGCAGCAGCTATCTGATAGTAATACATACAGACGGTTACCGGGCAATCCTACAGGATCCTTTAAGACAAGAATTGACAACTATCTTGAATGCCTATATCAACAAGGCATTATTGATAAAGCCCTGAGGGATTATTTACAAGTTGAGCATCCCATTGTCCCTGTGATCTACACTTTGCCTAAGGTGCACAAAAATCCCATCACCCCTCCAGGAAGGCCAATAGTGTCAGCCAGGGGATCTATTTTACAACCCCTGGCTACTTTCGTGGACACTATTCTACAACCAATCGTGAGACACACTAGTTCCTTTCTTTTGGACTCTATTGAGCTTATCCAGCTGCTGAAGACCTGCCAAACATGTGGTGAAGATGATATTCTGGTCACATTGGATGTGACCAGTTTATATACCGTGATTCCCCATGAACAGGGGATGGCTGCTGTTCTTTATAACCTTCTTAGACACCCCTATATTGGCCCTCCGGTTGATGTGATGTCTGAATTATTGGACTTCTGTTTAAGGTGCAATTATTTTAAATTTGAGAGGGACTTTTTTCTACAGATTTCAGGAACAGCGATGGGGTCCAATGTGGCCCCATCTTATGCGAATCTGTTTATGGCCCACTTCGAAACGGTTGCTACCACTGCCTTTGAAGATCATAGGATAAGGATGTACAGATGGTACATAGATGATCTCTTCCTTATCTGGTGTGGTACAGAGGATGATTTATTGGTGTGGTATTCCGAATTGAACAACGTGAATCCACAAGTACAATTCAAGATGACCTATAATGCAAATACCATCGATTTCCTGGATTTAAGGATTTATAAAGAGGACACAGTCATCAGTACAACCTTATACCACAAAGAAACCGACAGGAATTTATTACTGGATGCCACAAGTTGTCACCCTCCTAGCTTGAAAAAATAACTGTCAAGGTCACAGTTTAAGTGAGTGGTATGCAATAATAGCAATCAGGAAAAGAAGGAACAGCAACTATATGAGATGTACAATAAATTTACAGATTGTGGATATGGATCCAAGTATCTTGACCAATCACTACTGGAGGCATCAGGGCTTACACAGGAACAGGCACTCACTTAGGTGAAGAGAGATAAAAGTGAAAAGAAAATGATTTTTACCACCATCTTTTCACCTGAAAAACTACAGTTCTCCAATATTTTGAGGGAACACTGGGACATTTTGGAGAGTGACAAAACCTTACCCTTCGCATCCTGTGTGACACCACTGGTTGGGTTCAAACGTGGGAGATCACTGAAAGACATGTTGTTAAGACCCGACAATAGTGAAAGTTACATGCCAAGTATATGGTTAAAAACCACGAAAAAAGGTTGCTTCTGCTGCAGTGGTTGTACTACCTGTGGTGGGTTAACCCAGAGTAACACATTCCAACATCCATGGTCTAATAAAAAGTACCACATCCAACACAGGGTTACTTGCACAACCACGTATATTGTTTATTTATTGCACTGTCCGTGTGGTAAATTTTACGTGGGCAAGACCCAGGATGATCTCAGGACGAGGATGGCGAACCACCGGCCAGTGATTCGGCTGGCAATTAAGAATGGTGATTCAGACCAACCGGTGGCTCGCCACTTCAGTACCAGTGGTGTGTCTGACCTTCGATATATCATCATAGACCACATACCACGTAACTCTAGGGGTGGTGACAGGGGCAGACGTCTACTACAACGGGAGTCCCAGAGGATTTTTAATTTGGAGACTATGTACCCAAAGGGGCTCAATGTCCAGTTGGACTTCCAATGCTTTTTGTAAATGTTGTAGTGGATTTATGCTCACTGCCTCCTTTTCGCTAGTATGGAAGTTAGGGACAGCATGCACTTACATTTGCTATGTGAGCCATTTGTGTAATGAATTGTTATAGTGAGGTTCTGGCATTGTGTGTGATATTTGCACCTAGGACCCCTATTTACAACAAGGTATCCGCCGAATTGACTAATACTATTATGCATTGAATAGGATAGATTAGAGAGTGTTTCTTTGTAAGGTCTGTTCATTTAAGATGCATTAATAGGTCTCTATGTTTCATCTATATTCTTAATTTCTTTAAGTCTGTATAATGTGTACTGACGTAACAGTTTTAACTATGTACTTAAGTCCAGTTTAGGACATTAGTTTACCACATTAAGAGTGGAGTTAGTACATATAGACAACCCCTTTGAATACATTTTTTCTCACAGGTTAGAGTGTAGACAAACACTATATGTATATTTTGTGAGTTAGCATTGGGGGTTGGTACGATCTGTATAAGTGACAGTGTGCTTAGTTTAAGGCAGAAATACTAATATGTACTTATTTTAGCTACTTGGCTATATTACGATTGCTGCACTATTGCATGTATTTGTTATGCTTGTTGATTTTCACTTTGCATTCTTTACTTTGTAGTTTGTCCCCGTTGGCTCTCCCTAGTTCCGGGCGCGCATGCGCAGTTGCGCTACACGGAAGCTGGGAGTCTGATGGCGGTGTCTCACGGTGGGGGTAAGTAGGTATTTAAGGTGATATGCTATTAATGCCTGTAAGTGGTCTGAGGACAGGGGAGACCCCGAAAACGTTTACTAATAACCGGCTTATTCAAACGGAGAGTGCCTTCTTTGATGTGCGGATATATATATATATATATATATATATATATATATATATACAGCAAATGGTGTGTATGCACTCCCACTGTCTTCCAACAACTGCCAGGGTGCTCTTAGAGAGAAATAGATAGAGTGAAAATAAGCACTCACTGGTCTTCAGATAGCCATGTCAACCAAAATCTTTATTGCGTGCTGTAACGTTTTGGACCAAACACTGTACCTTCTTCTGGAAATGAAAAATGAAAAAAGCTGCATTTTATAGGCCCCCAACACCCTCCTTTATAATTAGACCAATCAAGGCCATCCTGTGTACACACCCCATTGGCTGATAAACAAAACTGTCATAGTGCTGAAAAAAAATCATAATATCAAAAATTCAAATGAAACTAACCTCCAGGACCCCAGTCAGAACAAAAAAAGTAGAAAAAGGTAATCTAGTCTGTATTACCAACATACACCAAACTAAATGCATAACTTAAACAGATATATACGGAAACTCTGTGCAAAAAAAGGGCCAACCCATAGCCATTCAATCACTACCCGACCTTAGGCGTGATGTCATAATGTTCCACCCCTAGTGAGAATGAAAAATATCTGTCAGTACTATCGTACGCACCATATATATCCCTAGAGATCCATATGGGGTATACATACATAAACTCCATTGGCTAATAAACAAACATTCATAGTGTCGAAAAAATTCATAATATTAAAATTTCAAATTAAATTAACCTCAGGGACCCCAGTCAGAACAAAAAAGTAGAAAAACATAATTTATGTAAGAACTTACCTGATAGATAAATTCATTTCTTTCATATTAGCAAGAGTCCATGAGCTAGTGACGTATGGGATATACATTCCTACCAGGAGGGGCAAAGTTTCCCAAACCTCAAAATGCCTATAAATACACCCCTCACCACACCCACAAATCAGTTTAACGAATAGCCAAGAAGTGGGGTGATAAGAAAAAAGTGCAAAAGCATAAAAAATAAGGAATTGGAATAATTGTGCTTTATACAAAAAAATCATAACCACCATAAAAAGGGTGGGCCTCATGGACTCTTGCTAATATGAAAGAAATGAATTTATCAGGTAAGTTCTTACATAAATTATGTTTTCTTTCATGTAATTAGCAAGAGTCCATGAGCTAGTGACGTATGGGATATAAATACCCAAGATGTGGAACTTCCACGCAAGAGTCACTAGAGAGGGAGGGATAAAATAAAGACAGCCAATTCGGCTGAAAAATAATCCACAACCCAAAAAAGTGAAACAAATTGATTGAAACTATAAGCAGAAGAATCAAACTGAAACAGCTGCCTGAAGTACTTTTCTACCAAAAACTGCTTCAGAAGAAGAAAAAACATCAAAATGGTAGAATTTAGTAAAAGTATGCAAAGAAGACCAAGTAGCTGCTTTGCAAATTTGATCAACTGAAGCTTCATTCCTAAACGCTCAGGAAGTAGAAACTGACCTAGTAGAATGAGCTGTAATTCTTTGAGGCTGAGTTTTACCCGACTCAACATAAGCATGATGAATCAAAGACTTTAACCAATATGCCAGAGAAATGGCAGAGGCCTTCTGGCCTTTCCTGGAACCGGAAAAGATAACAAATAGACTAGAAGTCTTTCGGAAATCTTTAGTAGCTTCAACATAATATTTCAAAGCTCTAACTACATCCAAAGAATGCAACGATCTTTCCTTAAATTTCTTAGGATTAGGACATAATGAAGGAACCACAATTTCTCTACTAATGTTGTTAGAATTCACAACCTTAGGTAAAAATTTAAATGAAGTTCGCAACACCGCCTTATCCTGATGAAAAATCAGAAAAGGAGACTCACAAGAAAGAGCAGATAATTCAGAAACTCTTCTAGCAGAAGAGATGGCCAAAAGAAACAAAACTTTCCAAGAAAGTAATTTAATATCCAGTGAAAGCTTGAAGAGCCCCCAGAACCAAATTCAAACTCCAAGGAGGAGAAATTGACTTAATGACAGGTTTAATACGAACCAAAGCCTGTACAAAACAATGAATATCAGGAAGATTAGCAATCTTTCTGTGAAACAGCACAGAGAGAGCAGAAATTTGTCCTTTCAAGGAACTGATTTGTGGGTGTGGTGAGGGGTGTATTTATAGGCATTTTGAGGTTTGGGAAACTTTGCTCCTCCTGGTAGGAATGTATATCCCATACGTCACTAGCTCATGGACTCTTGCTAATTACATGAAAGAAAAGGTAATCTAGTCTGTATTACCAACATACACCAAACATAAACATAGAGGAGGATCAAAGTCACTGGTTTTAGCTTGCGATTGGGCACCGGTGTCTTTGATCCTCATCTTTGTTTATGTGGTAACATACGGTCTCTTGCTTGATACCAGCTGTTGTTACGCTGATGGGAGTGACTTTGGTATGTCTAAGCTGGGGATTGGGTACTATAAGATTGGTACCGGTGACTTTGATCCTCCTCTATGTTTATGTTGGAACATGTGTATCTTAGACATCGCTATATACGATGACGTGTTTATAAACAGCATGGGTGTCCTGGGTTGCAGAGGTGTGTACCGAACATGGGTATACTGTGATCTGTCATGGGGACCGGGTGCTTCGCCTCGCTGTATATACCTGACTGTTGGTGGGGCAATTTGCTATATGATGCAGATCAGGTTTAATTTTAGTTACTTATGGATCCCTAGAGATATATATGGTGTGTTAGTACTGACAGATATTTTTCTTTCTCGCTAGGGGTGGAACATTATGACATCACGCCTAAGGTCAGGTAGTGATTGGATGGCTATGGGTTGGCCCCGTTTTTTGCACAGAGTTTCTGTATATCTGTTTAATTTACGCATTCGGTTTGGTGTATGTTGGTAATACAGACTAGATTACCTTTTTCAACTTTTTTGTTCTAACTGGGGTCCCTGAGGTTAGTTTCATTAGAATTTTTGTTATTATGAATTTTTTTGACACTATGACAGTTTTGTTTATCAGCCAATGGGGTTTATGCTTGTATGGGGTGTGTACACAGGATGGCCTTGATTGGTCTAATTATGAGAGAGAGTGTTGTCAGAAGAAGGGACGTGTTTGGTCCCAAAACGTTACAGCACGCAATAAAGATTTTGGTTGACATGTCTATCTGAAGACCAGTGAGTGCTTATTTTCATTATTTTTATATATATATATATATATGTATGCATACCGTATGTCTATATATGTGTATATATATATATATATATATATATATATATATATATATATATATATATAAATATATCCTTCATATGTTTTACTAGTTATCAAGATGAATTCAGATTGCAATCGGTTAATTTCACACATGTAAATAATTATTTCACACTAGGCAAAGGAGTTAATTCTAAGATGCTGTAATGCAGCCTTAGGAGGTGTCAAATTGTTTAGTATGTGAAATGTTGTGGCTGAATTCCCTGTTTTGATCCTATCAAGTATTTAAAGGGCCATTAGAGTGTTAAAATGGCATACTCTAATCCGTTACAGCATGTAACTTTAACACTACCGACACTGTAATGCTATGTGTTTAACCCCCGCCAAACTTTCTGATATTAGCCTCCAATAATGAGTTTTTTGTTTTTTTTTGTCCAATATGGTTTTTAAATACATCCTTTAATATTAACACTAGTGATTATATAATGCTAGTTTAACCCTGTCAAAAGGGTTAATTACAAAGTTAATTTCCTGCCTGGGACCCGCAAAGCACTGCTGGCCCTGTGAGGAAGTTGCTGCTGATCCAATCAGTGTAAATATAACACAACTATGGCCCTTTAACATTTGGAAAAAAACTTTTTCTGGATCTTTTCTATTGCAAATTTGTTCACTGATGTGGGCTTTTAGTGACCAAATCCATTTGGAATTGTAATAATTCGAAAAGCATTCTTCCTATATTGGACAGAACCAAAACCTCATTATCAGGAGCTGTTATGATAATGTTGTCTCATTAGCTAATGTTGTCCCCAGGGTCTGGCTGTGGGAAGTTCGGTTCTTGTCAGGGCATGTTCAATAGTTTTTAAGCTAGACTACATCCCACCATACTGTAGTAATAAAGATTGTATTGCCCCTGTTATGTGTCTCTTTTACATTCATGTCTAGCTGTACCAGCTAACACTGATGTTTTTTTGTTTCTCTAATTGTTTTCTGTTTTCTTTTTTTTTTGCATATGTCAGAGGGGACTGTTACATAGAGGTAGTTTTTTTCCATTTGAATATGTTCTATAAGGTTTTGAAGGTGGTTTTCTGATGACAATATAATTTACAAAGGAGCTCATTCTATGCACCAAGACAGTTACAAGATACATGTAGCTCATTTGGTTATAATACAGCTGTGTCAAGTAATGGGTACAAGTCTTTTGAGTTGTATTTTTGTGTTGAGTCTTTTATGTTACATGTAGACTTCACAAATAGTTATTTTGCCTGCTTTTCCTGTAATTTATTTAATTTGAAAAAAAAAATGTTTTTCCCACTCTCCAGAAAAAGAAAGTAGACTGTACAGTGCTGTACAGTGATTGGCAAATATTTGCATGATCTCATTTGTATTAGTTCCTTATTGGCCACAGTACTATAGATGAGAATTACAACACTCAAGAGAGTTTTCTGATAGACTGCAAAACATACAAATTTTGCTTAAAAGTTACCATTTTACATTCTTCAAAAAACATGTATTATGTATGAAGATTTTTTGCAACAAATATACTGATTCATTTCTGATGCACATATAAGAATTACTTTAATATCTTTTTACATAAAAAAACAGGTAAAAGCAACAAAAATTACCCTAAATTAATATTAAAACTGCTTTGTGCTTTGCATTTTAATTTTATTTAGATTTTAAACTTTGAGTGTTATTAGATTTATGCTTTGCACTTTTTATTTTTTATTTTAATGCATTTACTTTTTGAATGCATCAATCATACCGAATCATACATACAGAAAGATAAGAGCTGTCTAAGGAACAAACAACAGCTCAGTAGCTTATTCTTTTGTGATTTACCACTAGGGAGCAGCCCCTTTAGCCCATTGTGCTTTTCACTAAGAAATACCAGGCAATCCATCTATGAACAAAGAACATGGCAACCCAAATGATCATTTGGCCTTCTTTGGACCTCATTAGTGAGTGGAACACTTCTCTTTCTGTATAAATTAGAATCATACTCTAAATTCATATTTATGTGTTTATTTTACAAACTGCCTTATATTTATATTTTTCTATGTGAAATAAACATGTCATTTTCAGAAACAAAGTAGGGGTGACAGTGGATTTCCTTGGACTGAACAGGGGTGTCCAAGTTGTGTCTAAAACTCTTTCACAACTCTCATTATTTTCACTACATTTCTCGTTATATTTTCATCAGCAGTCACACTGATTTATCTTGATAATTGCATTCAGGTGAAGTTTGCTCAAAATTCACAGTATACTGTCAGAAAAGTAATGTATACTAAACAAGAACATATGCAAGTTAAACTGTAGTGAAAACATTTCAGTTTAATTTGTATTTGCTGAAAACTGATAATTTATATAAGTGCGAGTTGCTTCTTTGTTAACTTCACTTTCACCTGTGAGATTCTGTATCACAGAGAGGCTATTAGTTTTCATAGGAGTCAGCTCTCAACTTTCTGGGACTTCTAGGTTCTATCCCTTTTTCAATGTATGCAGCCCCTATAAAGTCTAAACTACCATTTCTCTCCATGCCAGAGAATTAAATGCATTCAGCCCCTGTGACGTCTAAAATACCAGTTCTCTCCATGCCAGAGAGATTTTAATAATTGGGATGTAGCGTTAGAGGGGGGCATTAGAAAAGCTCAGTCTTGAACATGATAATCTTTAAGTGGTGATAGGCCATCCATGAGATGCCAGATAAGCATTTGCTGACGCTGACATGAAAAAGAACAGAGGGAGAGAGAGCAGGGGTGGAGAGGTAGATCTGAGTGTCATCAGCATAAAGGTGATATTTAAAGCCATAACTGTTGATAAGTTTACAGAGTGAATACATTTAAATTGAGAAGAGTAGAGGACCGAGGACAAAGCCTTAACATACTCCAACCGGCAGACACATTGGAGTTGCCAGCAAAATTACACAGAAAAGGACTTGTTAGAAATATAAGAGTGGATCCAAGAGAGGGCAGTACCACAGAGACCAAGAAAGCTGTGAGTCTGTAGGAGGTGGGGGTGGTCAACAGAATATACTTAACACTTGCCACAGTGTTGCCTTTTAAGCTAACAGACTGCCTATTGACATCTGCTGAAGGAGTGCACACTACATAAGCTTAACCCTATTATCTTTCTTCTGATTTCAGGTATGTGAAAAGAGTCCCTATACCACTTCCTACACAATTCACTACTTTCTGGGACTTTTCCCTTGTATGTAACACTATATTGGTATATGAATAGAATTGCTGTACCATTTCCTGCACAATTCACCTCTCTCTCTCTCTCTCTCTCTCTCTCTCTCTCTCTCTCTCTCTCTCTCTCTATCTAATAAAAGGCCAAGTGTGTTTGTCCAAAGCTCTCATGCACAGTAGAAAGAGGAGAGAGATAGAAAGAGAAGAGGAGAGAGATAGAAAAGGGGAGATAGATAGAAAGAAAAGGGGAGAGAGATAGAAAGAGAAGGGGAGAGAGATAGAAAGAGAAGGGGAGAGAGATAGAAAGAGAAGGGGAGAGAGATAGAAAGAGAAGGGGAGAGAGATAGAAAGAGAAGGGGAGAGAGATAGAAAGAGAAGGGGAAAGAGATAGAAAGAGAAGTGGAGAGAGATAGAAAGAGAAGGGGAGAGATATAGAAAGAGAAGGGGAGAGATATAGAAAGAGAAGGGGAGAGAGATAGAAAGAGAAGGGGAAAGAATAAAATAGATGGGAAAGAGCAAGAGAGGGGAAAGAGCAAAAGATATGGGAATGAGCAAAATAGAGGGAAGAGAGAGAGAGAGCAAAAGAGAGGGAGAGAGAGAAAATAAGAGGGGGAAAGAGAGAGAGCAAAAGAGAGGGATGAGAGAGAGAGAAAAAGAGAGGGGGGAGAGAGAGCGCAAAAGAGAGGGGGGAGGGAGAGCGCAAAAGAGAGGGGGGAGACAGAGTGCAAAATAGAGGGGGGAGAGAGAGCGCAAAAGAGAGGGGGAGAGAGAGTGCAAAAGAGAGGGGGGAGAGAGAGTGCAAAAGAGAGGGGGGAGAGAGAGCGCAAAATAGAGGGGGGAGATAGAGCACAAAAGAGAGGGGGGAGAGAGAGCGCAAAAGAGAGGGGGGAGAGAGAGCGCAAAAGAGAGGGGGAGAGAGAGGGGGAGAGAGAGTGCAAAAGAGAGGGGTAGAGAGAGCGCGCAAAAGAGAGGGGGAGAGAGAGTGCAAAAGAGAGAGGAAGAGAGAGGGGGAGAGAGAGTGAAAAGAGAGGGGGAGAGAGAGCACTAAAGAGAGGGGGAGAGAGAGCACAAAAGAGAGGGGGAGAGAGTGCAAAAGAGAGAGGGGAGAGAGTGCAAAAGAGAGAGGGGAGAGAGAGAGCGCAAAAGAGAGGGGGGGAGAAAGAGAGCGCAAAAGAGAAGGGGGAGAAAGAGAGCGCAAAAGAGAGGGGTAGAGAGAGCACGCAAAAGAACGGGGGGAGAGAGAGTGTGCAAAAGAGAGGGGGGAGAGAGAGAGTGCAAAAGAGAGGTGGGAGAGAGAGAGTGCAAAAGAGAGAGGGAAAAAGAGCAAAAGAGAGGGATGGGGAGAGAGACAGAGCAAAAGAGAGGGGGAGAGAGCATAAAAGAGAGGGGGAAGAGAAAAAGAGCACAAAAGGGGGAGACAGAGAGAGCGCAAAAGAGAATGGGGAGAGATCACAAAAGAGAGGGGTGAAAGAGAGAGCACAAAATAGAGGGGGAGAGAGAGCACAAAAGAGAGTGGCGAGAGAGTGCAAAAGAGAGGGGTGAGAGAGAGAGCACAAAAGAGAGGGGGAGAGAGAGAGCACAAAAGAGAGGGGGGAGAGAGAGAGTTCAAAAGAGAGGGGGAGAGAGAGCTCACAAAAGAGAAGGGGAGAGAGAGAGCGCACAAAAGAGAGGGGGAGAGAGAAAGTACAAAAGAGAGGGGGAGAGAGAGCGCAAAAGAGAAGGGGAGAGAGTGCAAAAGAGAGGGGGGAGAGAGCGCAAAAGAGAGAGGGGAGAGAGAGAGTGCAAAAGAGAGGGGGAGAGAGCGCAAAAGAGAGGGGGGAGAGGGCGCAAAAGAGACGGGGGGAGAGAGCGCAAAAGAGAGAGGGGAGAGAGAGCCCAAAAGAGAGGGGGGAGAGAGCGCAAAAGAGAGGGGGGAGAGAGCTAAAGAGAGGGGGAGAGAAAGGAAAAGAGAGGGGGTGAGAGGGAGCAAAAATAGTGGGGAAAGAGCAAAAGAGAGGGGAGAGAGAGCAAAAGAGAGGGGGAATGGGGAATAAAGAAAGCCAAAGAGAGGGGGTAGAGAGAAAAAAAGAGAGGTGGAATGAGTGAGAGCGCAAAAGAGAGGGGGAGAGAGCACAAAAGAGGGGGGAGAGAGAGCAAAAGAGAGGGGGGAGAGTGGCAGCAAAAGAGAGGGGGAGGGAGAGAGCGCAAGGGGTGGGACCGCTGTACTGCAAAAAATGGCCCGTAGGACTAGTGTATATATATATATATATATATATATATATACAGGGAGTGCAGAATTATTAGGCAAGTTGTATTTTTGAGGATTAATTTTATTATTGAACAACAACCATGTTCTCAATGAACCCAAAAAACTCATTAATATCAAAGCTTAATAGTTTTGGAAGTAGTTTTTAGTTTGCTTTTAGTTATAGCTATTTTAGGGGGAAATCTGTGTGTGCAGGTGACCATTACTGTGCATAATTATTAGGCAACTTAACAAAAAACAAATATATACCCATTTCAATTATTTATTTTTACCAGTGAAACCAATATAACATCTCAACATTCACAAATATACATTTCTGACATTCAAAAACAAAACAAAAACAAATCAGTGACCAATATAGCCACCTTTCTTTGCAAGGACACTCAAAAGCCTGCCATCCATGGATTCTGTCAGTATTTTGATCTGTTCACCATCAACATTGCGTGCAGCAGCAACCACAGCCTCCCAGACACTGTTCAGAGAGGTGTACTGTTTTCCCTCCTTGTAAATCTCACATTTGATGATGGACCACAGGTTCTCAATGGGGTTCAGATCAGGTGAACAAGGAGGCCATGTCATTAGATTTTCTTCTTTTATACCGTTTCTTGCCAGCCACGCTGTGGAGTACTTGGACGCGTGTGATGGAACATTGTCCTGCATGAAAATCATGTTTTTCTTGAAGGATGCAGACTTCTTCCTGTACCACTGCTTGAAGAAGGTGTCTTCCAGAAACTGGCAGTAGGACTGGGAGTTGAGCTTGACTCCATCCTCAACCCGAAAAGGCCCCACAAGCTCATCTTTGATGATACCAGCCCAAACCAGTACTCCACCTCCACCTTGCTGGCGTCTGAGTCGGACTGGAGCTCTCTGCCCTTTACCAATCCAGCCACGGGCCCATCCATCTGGCCCATCAAGACTCACTCTCATTTCATCAGTCCATAAAACCTTAGAAAAATCAGTCTTGAGATATTTCTTGGCCCAGTCTTGACGTTTCAGCTTGTGTGTCTTGTTCAGTGGTGGTCGTCTTTCAGCCTTTCTTACATTGGCCATGTCTCTGAGTATTGCACACCTTGTGCTTTTGGGCACTCCAGTGATGTTGCAGCTCTGAAATATGGCCAAACTGGTGGCAAGTGGCATCTTGGCAGCTGCACGCTTGACTTTTCTCAGTTCATGCGCAGTTATTTTGCGCCTTGGTTTTTCCACACGCTTCTTGCGACCCTGTTGACTATTTTGAATGAAACGCTTGATTGTTCGATGATCACGCTTCAGAAGCTTTGCAATTTTAAGAGTGCTGCATCCCTCTGCAAGATATCTCACTATTTTTGACTTTTCTGAGCCTGTCAAGTCCTTCTTTTGACCCATTTTGCCAAAGGAAAGGAAGTTGCCTAATAATTATGCACACCTGATATAGGGTGTTGATGTCATTAGACCACACCCCTTCTCATTACAGAGATGCACATCACCTAATATGCTTAATTGGTAGTAGGCTTTCGAGCCTATACAGCTTGGAGTAAGACAACATGCATAAAGAGGATGATGTGGTCAAAATACTCATTTGCCTAATAATTCTGCACTCCCTGTATATATCCTTAGAACATATTTCCCATATGTGTAAGAACATTGGAACATGAAATATTTACAGAACATACACAATTAAAAACTTTATAAAATATGAATATTGCATATATAAGATTTATCATGTTTGTCTGTGCCACTGGAGGATGTTTACTTGCAAAGGTTCATGCAGGAATATTATCAGCACTAAGTGTCTCTCTCAGCCCCACCCTCCCTGGATGCTAGCCAATTAGGGAGATGCTCTCTGACTACATATTGAGAAGTCTATGCCTTGCTTTGGCAATGAAGTATATCATGTTCCTGCTTCCTGTTTGCTGCTTGAATTCCTGCTAGTGGCATTGCCTATGTTTGGATTCTTGCTGCCTTCCTTTGAACCTTGGACTGTTCTGACCTTGTCTCTGCATTTGGCACAGTTAGTAGCTCTGCTTTGACTTTCTTTGTTGCTGTTTCCCAGCTCCAGTACCTTATTGCCTGCTGTGACCATTTGTTATCATGTCTCCAGCACTGACTTCAGCACAATGTATTACCTTTGATAAGCTCAGAAGTTGGCATTACTTTTACTTTGCCCAGGAGTGACATTTCCTTTGTTTAACCCAGAAGTGTGCACTACAGTCCTTCACCCTTAAGTGGGCCTTTCAGTACTTGACTCTTGTCTGTCTGAACTTGCATATGAACATCGGCTATACTGGTTTGTACAGTTTTTCTATGTTAATTCTTGCTTCTACCTATTTCCAGTATAAACTATTTCAGGACATTACTTGGTATTTCCCTGTGTAATTTTCTCCTAATTAGCAGGACTGTTGTATATATTTGAGTCTCCAGTCTATTGCTATGCAATCTGCCCTGTTTCCTGCTAACCCTGCCATAGAGCTCCACCCTGTTAAAGAAGCCATAATCATGACACTTGCATGCTTTTTACCTGTACGATCACCACACCTCATTCCCATTTAACATTTTAGGAAAATGTAAAAACAAAAATGGCAAAATACATTATAACATCTCTAGACACCTTGGGCCGGATTACGAGTGGCACAGTAAATGTTGAGTGCAAGTAATATCGGGTTTATTGCGGCTATTTCGTGGGTCAGAATTAGCGCATATATTACAAGTTTACCGTAAACACATTTACTCAAGCACAATTTAATTTTACACTTCTCTGCATAGCGCCACCTCAGAGCTCTGGTTAACTGTCACGCTTGACTAAAAAGTTGCACAAAAATATCAAAAATACATTCAAAAGTAAAGTTAACCTCATAATACCGCAATCTAATTTTTTTTTTTGTTTTTAAATTGAAATAAAAAGTTGTAAGGGCTCAAAGAAATGAGGTCTCAGGTGTTAGAAAAAAGAGGACTGCAAAGAGCTTTAACATAGAGGTACATACATATACATGTCTAAATACTTTATTGAAAAGAGTCTGATATAAAGCCCTTGCGACTTTTGTCAGTGTAATGTGTAAAGCTTCAGGGCTTATTTAAAATATCATTCAATATTTAGAAAAGGTCTCTCATAAAATGGTAACTGTAATAATGGCATTGAATGGAAGAAATACAGCTTTGGTCAGGAAGGGGTTAAATCCTCACTCAGATATACTGTGATAAGGAGAAAAGTCACTTTGGAATCTACAGAGATCACATTACCAGTAGTCTTGGGACTTAGTATGCTAATTATGACCAGCTGGTTTAAGTGAAAAAGTTATAGAGACCATTTGTGTGACTATATGCCCTCCCCCCAAGAATCACATGGGTAACCATATACCTAGACAGGATAAGTGGGTTGGGTATGAGTGACATCATCATTGGGGGAAGAATGAAAACTTACACATGTGAGGACTTTCTGCTGAAAACCTCCATTGCATCCATTACATCGCACTACTCTCACATAGAATGGATATATATTAGTGTGATATTGATGCTACATCAGTAATGTATTTATATGTGATAGAATGGGCATATGTATATTTATGTTTAATTCAGTGATGTATATTTATAGTTAACCTGCATATTTTATTAATGTTTATTAGCCTCATTATAATAAAAATTTGCATTGTTGAAACAAGAGTTGTAAGTTATGTCCTTACAGCTAGTTTAATTAAGCTAGTGATTGTGTGTTAATATTTTATAGTGGGTATAATAATTCATAAGGGATTATTAAGAGGAATATTAGCATATCACTAAAGGTATAGTGAATAGACACTAAGAAATATAGATTTATTTAATTGGTGAGCCAAATGTTTTACCAACATACACTTGTTTTAAAGGTGGGACAAATTCATGCTCTTTTCTATAATACAAGTGTGATTTTTGGACGAAAATTGAACCTAGTTTTTCTGTTGCTATACTGTTTTTGTGTGAGTGCTTTAGCAATAAGTCCCTGGCCAGGATTTTGTCAAACTGGACGCAGAGAATATTGTGTCACGCAGGACGTGAATATGAATTGTTTGCAGTCTGAAGACACTTCAAAGTGTGAGTATGGAATTAATTGTTAAATATGCAGAATGTAGCACATTTGATCCTCTTATTGATGAAAATACTAATATAGTTAAAAGACTGAAAATGTATGGTTGCAATGTGAGAATGAAAATAAGCTTGCTGATAAAAAGAGGTTTTGTTTAACAAAAGAAAAGTCTAATTTACAGAATTGCATTAAACTGTTGTTAGCAATCAAAGACCAATCGAATAGAGCAATCACTGGAATTCCCCAATAGCCATAGTAACAGAAAGCAATATTAACACATTAGATGAGAATTGCCCCACATGTGGTGTAAATGCAAAATGTATTAATACCTTGGAAGACAATTATTAATCTAGGGGCCAACTTACAGCTTTATGGAGACAGGGGCTTGCAAACTTAACCCCTGATTGCAGTGTTAAATCAGGAGAATCCACCTGCTTCTGAAGAAGATGGGTCACATGCTGATGGGGGGAGGGTGCCTATGCCACATGTTGATGGTGGGGTGCCTATTCCACAAAGTGAGGAAAGATTTAATCACACACAAAATACAGAGAGCACACACATGCCCATACTAACTCCACAGATAACTAAATAAAAAACATTAATTCCAGAGCACCAAACAGATACTTTATCACTAACTCCCTGTTTAATATCCAGGGGAAGAAATTTAACTCAATCGCAAAATATACTTTTCTCTACCACCTTTCCTGGAACACCATCCCTGGTAACAACTACCATTAAAAACCAAGATAGATATAAAGTAATGAGACAACTGGTAAAGTTAAAACCCCTCTTTCCAGTGTATGATGTAAAACCAGATGTATTTACTAACATGTCAAATTTTGAGTCTGCAATAAAACAGTACATGCTTTCTCCTAAAGAAGCATGTATAATGTTAAAGCTTTGGCTTCCAGGCAGCATTGCGGCTAAATTACAATCACCAGTTGCAGGTCCAGTTAATTTGAACACAGATTTGTTTAAGGAGGAGAATGGGGTTCAGATGGGGACAGATTAAAAGCAGTTTGTAAACTAGTCACAGGCAGTAGAAATTTAGACAGTCACTCTCTTGCGGAAATGCAAGTGGCATTAAATGATGACCCATGGGTATTTGCAGCCAGATTTGAACAAATATATAGACCGACCGATAGAATTTCACCAGATCAGACACCTCATAATATGTTGAAATATTTAATTAAAAATGTCACATACATGGACCCTAGCACACAAATGATGGCTGAGGAAAAGAATACACTAGTGGGTGTGTTATCTAGTATAGAAAAGGCTAGGCAAAACATTCTAAAGAAAAGAAACACAGGGCAACATAGGATTGCTGTGGTAACCACTAATGAAGGGAAACAAAATTTTCAGAGGGTCCCTTCAAAGGTACTTGCCATTATTGGAATAAATATGGGCACAGACAAGTATATTGCAGATTTTTAAAGAAAATTCAGAAGGAAACTGAGGGAGGGCAGGAAAGATTACATACCTCTGCACCTCCACAAGACAGCTATGACCAGAATTGGCTAGGGAAAAATAACCAGAAAAAGCCTCTAGATAAAACAGGACAGGAATACACTCCAAAGTTTAGGCCAGGTACTAATCTGTATGCCTCAGTGCATGAATCTTTGAGAGTGATGACTGTGGGGGCAGGGGAAGTTGGATATCATGAAAAGAATTCTGAAAATAATTCTCCTCATATCCTGCTCTGACTAACTACCTAAGGCCCTGGATGACATGGTCCCTATATGTAACACATTTAAGGATCATTCTGGGCACCCCTGTGTCTATGGTGTGATTGAAGGCCATTGCACAAAACTTCTCATAGACATAGATGCTTTAGTGACTCTGACAGACTTACCATTAAGCCCCCCACAGGGGACAAGACACACAGAGGGTACAATACTTGGTGCTGATAATGAGATCAGAAGGGATAATAGTGGACCTGTGTAACAATGTTTTGTGGAGGGATACTAGAGGGAGAAAGACTGTTATGTTAGATGACTCTTACCTCAGTTCTATTGCAGCTATTGTTAAGGTAAAGGCACACACACACACACACATTTCACAGATGAACATTCACAAGGAAATGCACATGTGGACATGTTAGCCAAACAGGCAGTTTTATATGGGGAACCATGGCAATCAGGTGAGAATGACAGGGAGACACATGAAGCATGTAGAGAATATGTTGCATCTAAAGATACAGTGGCACACATAGCAAAGGTTACAATTATAGATCCAGAAGTACCTGATTTGCAAACAGAACAAGCTAAAATATCTTAACCTTTTCCATCTGTTACAGGAACAGCAAACCAAATGGTTATTCAATTTGTAATGGGTTAATATGTTATTCCAATACCACTGATCCACAGGCTAAATTGTTTTTTTTTTGTGGTCCCAAGTCATTTATAGGGACCTATAACACAGCAAACACATTCTCTTCTTTGGCATATTGGCCAAAGTACATTAGCGTACCATTTAAGGCAAAAATGTAATTGGCCAGATTTAGCAGAAACCTTTTTAAAATGTGTACAAGAGTGTGTAATTTGTGCTCAAATAAATCCACGTCCTAAAGGTCAGAGACCCATTCTCCAGAGAATACCAGTAGCAGATGGCCCTTGGAAAGCTATCCAAATTGATTTTATAGGCCCACTTCCACTATCAAAGGGGGGTCTAGGTATTCCCTAGTAAATGTAGATATTTTTTTAAAATGGGTTGAGGCTATTCCACTTTGTTGTGATACTGCACAGGCTACTGTGGGAACATGTTTTCTCAAGATGGGGTTTTCCAACACTCATTGAATCAGACAGTGGTACACATTTTACAGGTCAGGTAATGCAAACTCTCTGTGCCCTACTGGGAAAACAGACAAGATTGAATGTACCATATCATCCACAATCCTCTGGTATAGTTGAGCGCATGAATCACATGTCCAAAATGCTTTCCCAGTATGGTAGATCATGGGTCACACATCTTCCAGCAGTTCTAATGGCTATTAGAGCTGCACCATCAGATGCTACTAAGTTTTCTCCCTATGAGCTCATGGCAGGGAGAAAGATGACATTAGGCCACCTAGGTGAACCACAATTGTCTATTCCCTTGAGAGAATCTGTGTCTAGAGATCAATATCTCTCCCAAATTCAAGAGCAGTTAAGCACACTGCTACTATTTGCTGCCTCTAATATGGCCCCTACTGATTGTACATTTTCATCTACACCTTAAACTCTGTTTGAGAAGGGGGGATTGATCATGATTAAAAATTTTCGCAAAAATTCTCCCTGGGATGCAAATTGGGAAGGGCCTTATAGAATTTTGGAAAAATTGGGTAATACTGTGATTAAAATAGAAAGATCAACCCCTGGGAAAACCAGAAGGCAGCCTGGTTACAAATGGGTCCATGTTGACCAATGTAAATTGTATGAAGGGACAGTTGTCCCAGCTGTAGAAATGTCTGATAAGAACTGATATTCTCTTAATCTTTTTGACAGATTTCATTATGTGGAACCTGAGAGGAATGATCGCCACCAACCTCTAAATGGATTCAGATGGGGACAGATTAAAAGCAGTTTGTAAACTAGTCACAGGCAGTAGAAATTTAGACAGTCACTCTCTTGTGGCAATGCAAGTGGCAATACCCAATGATGACCCATGGGTATTTGTAGCCAGATTTGAACAAATATATAGACCGACCAATAGAATTTCACCAGATCAGACACCTCATAATATGTTGCAATATTTAATTAAAAATGTCACATACATGGACCCTAGCATACAAATGATGGCTGAGGAAAAGAATACACTAGAGGGTGTGTTATCTAGTATAGAAAAGGCTAGGCAAAACATTCTAAAGAAAAGAAACACAGGGAAACATAGGATTGCTTTGGTAACCACTAATGAAGGGAAACAAAATATTCAGAGGGTCCCTTCAAAGGTACTTGCCATTATTGCAATAAATATGGGCACAGACAAGTAGATTGCAGATATTTTAAAGAAAATTCAGAAGGAAACTGAGGGAGGGCAGGAAAGATTACATACCTCTGCACCTCCACAAGACAGCTATGACCAGAATTGGCTAGGGAAAAATTACCAGAAAAAGCCTCCAGATAAAACAGGACAGGAATACACTCCAAAGCTTAGGCCAGGTACTAATCTGTATGCCTCAGCGCATGAATCTTTGGGAGTGATGACTGTGGGGGCAGGGGAAGTTGGATATCATAAAAAGAATTATGAAAATAATTCTCCTCTGATATCCTGCTCTGACTAACTACCTAAGGCCCTGGATGACATGGTCCCTATATGTAACACATTTAGGGATCATTCTGGGCACCCCTGTGTCTATGGTGTGATTGAGGGCCATCGCACAAAACTTCTCATAGATATAGATGCTTTAGTGACTCTGATAGACTTACCATTAAGCCCCCCACAGGGGACAAGACACACAGAGGGTACAATACTTGGTGCTGATATAATGAGATCAGAAGGGATAATAGTGGACCTGTGTAACAATGTTTTGTGGAGGATACTAGAGGGAGAAAGACTGTTATGTTAGATGACTCTTACCTCAGTTCTATTGCAGCTATTGTTAAGGTAAAGGCACACACACACACACACATTTCACAGATGAACATTCACAAGGAAATGCACATGTGGACATGTTAGCCAAACAGGCAGTTTTAGATGGGGAACCATGGCAATCAGATGAGAATGACAGGGAGACACATGAAGCATGGAGAGAATATGTTGCATCTAAAGATACAGTGGCACACATAGCAAAGGTTACAATTATAGATCCAGAAGTACCTGATTTGCAAACAGAACAAGCTAAAATATCTTAACCTTTTCCATCTGTTACAGGAACAGCAAACCAAATGGTTATTCAATTTGTAATGGGTTAATATGTTATTCCAATACCACTGATCCACAGGCTAAATTGTTTTTTTTGTGGTCCCAAGTCATTTACAGGGACCTATAACACAGCAAACACATTATTTTCTTTTGCATATTGGCCAAAGTACATTAGCGTACCATTTAAGGCAAAAATTGAATTGGCCAGATTTAGCAGAAACATTTTTAAAATGTGTACAAGAGTGTGTAATTTGTGCTCAAATAAATCCATGTCCTAAAGGTCAGAGACCCATTCTCCATAGAATACCAGTAGCAGATGGCCCTTGGAAAGCTATCCAAATTGATTTTATAGGCCCACTTCCACTATCAAAGGGGGGTCTTATGTATGCCGTAGTAATTGTAGATATTTTTTTCAAAATGGGTTGAGGTTATTCCACTTTGTTGTGATACTGCACAGGCTACTGTGGGAACATGTTTTCTCAAGATAGGGTTTCCCAACACTCATTGAATCAGACAGTGGTACACATTTTACAGGTCAGGTAATGCAAACTCTCTGTGCCCTACTGGGAATACAGACAAGATTGAATGTACCATACCATCCACAATCCTCTGGTATAGTTGAGCGCATGAATCGCATGTCCAAAATGCTTTCCCAGTATGGTAGATCATGGGTCACACATCTTCCAGCAGTTCTAAAGGCTATTAGAGCTACACCATCAGATGCTACTAAGTGTTCTCCCTATGAGCTCATGGCAGGGAGAAAGATGGCATTAGGCCACCTAGGTGAATCACAATTGTCTATTCCCTTGAGAGAATCTGTGTCTAGAGATCAATATCTCTCCCAAATTCAAGAGCAGTTAAGCTCACTGCTACTATTTGCTGCCTCTAATATGGCCCCTACAGATTGTACATTTTCATCTACAACTTAAACTCTGTTTGAGAAGGGGGGATTGATCATAATTAAAAAATTTCACAAAAATTCTCCCTGGGATGCAAATTGGGAAGGGCCTTATAGAATTTTGGACAAATTGGGTAATACTGTGATTAAAATAGAAAGAGCAACCCTGGGAAAACCAGAAGGCAGTCTGGTTACAAATGGGTCCATGTTGACCAATGTAAATTGTATGAAGGGACAGTTGTCCCAGCTGTAGATATGTCTGCTAAGAACTGATATTCTCTTTTTGACAGATTTCATTATGTGGAACCTGAGAGGAATGATCGCCACCAACCCCTTTGTATTTGTGTGGGTGTTATTGCAAAACTTCCAATTTGTGACTGTAATGAACCTTCAATCCCCAACCTCACAAGGAGTCGTAGATGGAGCTCTAGCAACATCATTAGAGGATGGACAAGCTTCTGGAGTTCTCAAGACCTTAACAAAGATTGTTTGGAACAATTGAATTTTAGGGTTGAAATATTTGCTGAAAAACATAAAGACAATTTAACTGGTTTTTGGAGGGTCAATCAGGGTAATAAAATGAAATTGGAATGTAAGTGACTTGGGGAAAATGGACTGTAGGTCTGGTGGGAGAAGGTATTTTTGTGTCTACAACATTTGTTAATCCTATTCACACTATTATTGGCGATAACTATAATATAACCAAGGTTATATTTGAACAGCAAATTGAAGAAGGGATTAATTGGAGAGTTACAGCTTCCTACTTTGGTGGAGGGATTGAAGTGTACTTAAGAAAAGATCAAAAAAGGGAAACAACTACTTTGCACCTTTGATCTATTCAACTTTAATCACTACACCAAATATGAAGCATTATGACTATACTCCAGTGTGTGAGGGGAAAATGGTTGTTTCTAGGGTCCATTTCAAATAAGTTCAATCAAGCCACTTTCAGTATTGAGGGATGCCACATTCAAATTTATCAAATTTATTCAAATTTATCACATGGAGGATTAAAAAAATAGATTGGCTAGTTTCCACACAATACCAAAATTGTTCCAGAATTACTACCACTATGGAAAAAGCATTAGTTAAATGGGCAGAAGGTACTCGGAGAAGGACTAGGAGGGATATTGTGGATAAAGATTTGGGAGGTGTGGGAACAGGGTTAGGGGTAGTAAACTTCATTGACATATCCAGCTTAACAACAACCTTATTGTCTCAGGGAATGTTAAATGCAAAAGGGATTCATACACAACAAATGATAAACATCCTGGTAGAGACACAGACAGTAATTTACGTTCAGGGTCCTGCCATTCAACATACAGAGGAAATACTGATACGAGTAATTAGTAGGTTAAGGGAAGTATCCTGGGATTTTGTGTGTATTTCCATGCAAACAGAATTATCAACTGACTTTAAATTAATAGCTCAGGCTATGGAAAATAGCCATACACCTTTGGGAGGGTGGGGGCAGTCTTTTGTTAATTATGGTTAAACAGTTGGTTAGGTTGCAGGGAAAATGTATGCAGGGCTACTTCACTTGTGCCCATTAGTGGTACCTATCAGAATGTGTATCATTTGTTTTCACTAGGAACACCTGTCACATAGGGGCATATTTATTAAAGTCTGGCGGACCTGATCCGACAGTGCGGATTAGGTCCGCCAGACTTCGCTGAATACGGCGAGCAATACGCTCACCGTATCCTGCAGGCTCGCCAGAAACACGGGGCATCAAGCTCCATTCAGAGCTTGATACATATGCCCCAAAATCTCATATTTTACATCATGAGTTAAAGTTCCCAAATTTTATATGGAATGGTTCCCATATGACCAGGTAGACATGTCTGGATGCATAAGGTTTCCTTCTAAAGTTTTATGTCTACCTAACCAGGCAAGAATACTTTTTGATTCCTGCTGGCATAATCACTGATATTGCAATGGTTTTGTGGAGAAAGTTATTCCCCAAGATATCATTTTTTCATTAGGACAAGGAAAGGTGTGTTTTGTTTCTTTGAAGCCTAAAGATGAGGTGCATGTATGGTTTGACAAGTGTAATGCAAGGGAACAAATCACACCATGGATTTATTGTATTACTGGGTACCCTGTGAAGATAAGTTCACTACAGTTTAACTTCACTGTCCCACAGTTACTTACATATAACGCTACCTTGGGGGCTCCACTCATAACACCAATATTAGTAGATGATGCACCTTGGCAAAAATAGATAACCTTATTGCAAAAAGATTCTGTGTTACTGGAGCATCTTAAAAATTTTAAACAACGTGTTCATGTAAATTTCTACCATCAGGAAAAGGAACTACAAAGAATTAAACATACTTTTACAGAGATGTCAGTGTAGGCTGACCATACGTCCCGTTTTGAAAGGGACAGTACCGTTATTTTATGTTTTTTCCCCTGTCCCGCCGTTTCTTTATTAATAGTAATTTTGTCCCATTTTGAGGGTTATCAGACCGTGCGGGCAGCGCAAGTGTAATTTTTTATGGCACACACAACACTTAAAAAAAATTTAAACTCACCGCCGGCGGGGAGGGCAGTTTTTTAAAAAACTATTTTTTTTTTTTAACTGCAGCCGGGTTGGGGTTGGGTGGCCGTGCCCACATGTTCCACAGCATGCAGTCTTCATGCAGTCTTAGCAGTCTATGCCGCCCGCGCTCTTCAAAATTAGGGGCGTGTCATTGATAGGTGCCTATAATGAGTCAGTGACAGCAGGTCAGTACTCAGTCGTGAGCTGTCAGACTGAGCCTAGGAGGGAGACTGGTCACTGATCAGTGTGAGGGAAGTTAGATTACTAGCTAGCTCAGCTGCAGTAGTGCCAATACTTTACTAGTAACTTACACTCAGGACAGGCTCAGCACAGGGGCCGGCAGGAGTCGGACTAAAAATATCTTAGATTCAGTCAGTCATCATCTGGATCATCCGAATTATAGGCTGACCTGACCATAGGCTGACCTGACCATCACCAGACACCAGAGAGATCATTCTTGTTGCTATCTTCTTCTTGTTTGTGTCACAGACGTGTGAAGTGAACATACAAACTAGTGTTATGGTCTGGTCTGGAAGTAGATCAATTCAACTGTCTACAGTCTATGCTCTGAACTTCAGCTTCTGCAAGAATTGTGCACGGTCAAGGTAAGACCAGTGCCTGTGCCTGGCAATCAATTAAATTAAATTAATTGTCATTTATTATATCATATGCTTATTATTATTATTATTATTATGCTGCTGCAGTGCTGGTTGTAGTACGGACGTTATAAAATAACAGTTATTATCAAGTAACTAGGTAGTTCCACATTTTTATCAGTTCTTCCACTATTTACATGTGTAACAATGATTTTTGGCAACTCAGCTAAAAAAAATCTACAACTACTATCCAGATATTCAAACCAAACGCACGTTCAGAGGCTTTTACCCTTTAAAATCAGTTAACATGGGGGAATTTGCCTTGACAACATAGGATAATCTCACTTTTTTAAAGCATGTTTGTTGTTTGTATGATAAATTAAATTGTAATACTTTTGTTCACAAGCTTCAGAATCAGCTCTTCTTATTATATAAGCATGTTCTCTTTGATTTTCTTTTGTTTAAACAACAAATTTGACTTGGGTATCCATCTGTTTAAAAGTGACAATGAGTCTGAGACAAGTTCCATAATATATATTAATATTAATGAATATTGCGTGGGGGGGCATGATGGATGTGATCTAATGGAGGGAACCTTCGTCTTTAGAATAGTTATTGGATAAGTAATTTTATTTCCCTTAACAACAGTTATAATAAAAAGCATTTTATAGGGTGTCTTTATAAGTCAGAAAATTTGTGCTTTATTTTTATATAGATTTGACAATTTTCTGTGTGCATCAAATTTAAAGTAAAAATAATTTCATATACATGATACATCAGCCCATGGAGTATGAGAAGTTTTATTATATGGTGTTGAAAGACCGAAATTTGCTGTGTAAATTTGTTTCATCAGACAAATATTCATGGTACAATCATGATGAAATGCAGTCCCCCTCTAGCTCTACGTCTACCTAAAATTTTTTGTATGAGTTATTTTGTCACTGAAGGATAATTGTTGGCTCAATAGTTTAAATTCATGTCATAAAAGTTAACTTTTGTTAAAATCTTACTTTTTCCATATAAATAAAGATAATAACCCTGTCCCGTTTTTGACCTCTCAATGTCCCGTTTTTGTCTCAAGGAAATATGGTCAGCCTACTGTCAGTGCTACCTGGTGGCAGAAATGAGCAAATTCCTTTTCGAAACAGTCATCATGGGGTTCTGCATTGGGAAATCTGTTCATACATCCATTTATAATCATATTATTTATTTCTATTGGCTAGATTACGAGTTTTGTGGTATGAGTGAAAAAGCAGCATTGAGGCTCTTTTTCACTACCGCTGGTATTACGAGTCCTACAGGTTTAGGAGCACCGCACACTTTTTTGGCCGTAATGCAATGTAATTACCGCTGCTTTCAAAAAGTCCTTTTTCAATGGGACGTCCATAGTGCCGGTATTACAAGTCTGCCTGGGAGGCCAAAAAGTGAGCGGTACACCCTACACCGCCAAGATCCATACCGTAAACTGAAAGTCAGAAGTTATGAGTTTTACGCTATAAAACTCATAACTAAAGAGCTAAAAAGTACTCTAACACTCATAAACTACCAATTAACCCCTAAACCTAGGCCCTCCCGCATCGCAAACACTAAAATAAAATTATTAACCCCTAATCTGCCGCTCCAGGCATCGCCGCCACTATAATAAACATATTAACCCCTAAACCGCCATACTCCCGCATCGCAAACACTAGTTAAATATTATTAACCCCTAATCTGCCGCCCCTAACATCGCGCCACCTACCTACATTTATTAACCCCTAATATTCCGCCCCAACGTCTCCACTACTATACTAAATTTATAAACCCCTAAACCTAAATCTAACCCTAACCCTAACACCCACTAACTTTAATGTAATTAAAATAAATCTAAATAAAACCTACTATTAATAACTAAAAAATTCCTATTTAAAACTAAATACTTACCTGTAAAATAAACCCTAAGCTAGCTACAATATAACTAATAGTTACATTGTAACTAGCTTAGGTTTTATTTTTGTTTCACAGGCAAGTTTGTATTTATTTAAACTAGGTAGAATAGTTACTAAATAGTTATTAACTATTTACAAAGGCCTAGATTTGGAGTTCGGCGGTAGCCGTCAAAACCAGCGTTAGAGGCTCCTAACGCTGGTTTTGGCCGCCCGCTGGTATTTGGAGTCAGTGATTAAAGGGTCTAACGCTCACTTTTCAGCCGCGACTTTTCCATACCGCAGATCCCCCTACGCCATTTGCGTATCCTATCTTTTCAATGGGATCTTCCTAACGCCGGTATTTAGAGTCGTTTCTGAAGTGAGCGTTAGAGCTCTAACGACAAAACTCCAGCCGCCTGAAAATAGCAGGAGTTAAGAGCTTTCTGGGCTAACGCCGGTTCATAAAGCTCTTAACTACTGTACCCTAAAGTACACTAACACCCATAAACTACCTATGTATCCCTAAACCGAGCTCCCCCCACATCGCCGCCACTCGATTAAAATATTTTAACCCCTAATCTGCCGACCGCCACCTACGTTATACTAATGTACCCCTAATCTGCTGCCCCTAACCCCGCCGACCCCTGTATTACATTTATTAACCCCTAACCTGCCCCCCACAACGTCGCCGCCAGCTGCTTAAAATAATTAACCCCTAATCTTCCGACCGCAAAGCGCCGCCACCTACGTTATCCCTATGTACCCCTAATCTGCTGCCCCTAACACCGCCGACCCCTATATTATATTTATTAACCCCTAATCTGCCCCCCTCAACGTCGCCGACACCTGCCTACACTTATTAACACCTAATCTGCCGAGCGGACCGCACCGCTACTATAATAAAGTTATTAACCCCTAACCCGCCTCACTAACCCTATCATAAATAGTATTAACCCCTAATCTGCCCTCCCTAACATCGCCGACACCTACCTTCAATTATTAACCCCTAATCTGACGACCGGAGCTCATCGCTACTATAATAAATGGATTAACCCCTAAAGCTAAGTCTAACCCTAACACTAAAACCCCCCTAACTTAAATATAATTTACATCTAACGAAATAAATTAACTCTTATTAAATAAATGATTCCTATTTAAAGCTAAATACTTACCTGTAAAATAAATCCTAATATAGCTACAATATAAATTATAATTATATTATAGCTATTTTAGGATTAATATTTATTTTACAGGCAACTTTGTAATTATTTTAACCAGGTACAATAGCTATTAAATAGTTAAGAACTATTTAATAGTTACCTAGTTAAAATAATAACAAATTTACCTGTAAAATAAATCCTAACCTAAGATATAATTAAACCTAACACTACCCTATCAATTCATTAATTAAATAAACTACCTACAATTACCTACAATTAACCTAACACTACACTATCAATAAATTAATTAAACACAATTCCTACAAATAAATACAATTAAATAAACTAGCTAAAGTACAAAAAATAAAAAGAACTAAGTTACAAAAAATAAAAAAAATATTTACAAACATAAGAAAAATATTACAACAATTTTAAACTAATTACACCTACTCTAAGCCCCCTAATAAAATAACAAAGCCCCCCAAAATAAAAAATTCCCTACCCTATTCTAAATTAAAAAAGTTACAAGCTCTTTTACCTTACCAGCCCTGAACAGGGCCCTTTGCGGGGCATGCCCCAAGAATTTCAGCTCTTTTGCCTGTAAAAAAAAACATACCATACCCCCCCCCCAACATTACAACCCACCACCCACATACCCCTAATCTAACCCAAACCCCCCTTAAAGAAACCTAACACTAAGCCCCTGAAGATCTTCCTACCTTGTCTTCACCATCCAGGTATCACCGATCCGTCCTGGCTCAAACATCTTCATCCAACCCAAGCGGGGGTTGGCGATCCATCATCCGGTGGCTGAAGAGGTCCAGAAGAGGCTCCAAAGTCTTCCTCCTATCCGGCAAGAAGAGGACATCCGGACCGGCAAACATCTTCTCCAAGCGGCATCTTCGATCTTCTTCCATCCGGTGCGGAGCGGGTCCATCTTGAAGCAGGCGACGCGGATCCATCCTCTTCTTCCGTTGTCTCCCGACGAATGACGGTTCCTTTAAGGGACGTCATCCAAGATGGCGTCCCTCGAATTCCGATTGGCTGATAGGATTCTATCAGCCAATCAGAATTAAGGTAGGAATTTTCTGATTGGCTGATGGAATCAGCCAATCAGAATCAAGTTCAATCCGATTGGCTGATCCAATCAGCCAATCAGATTGAGCTCGCATTCTATTGGCTGATCGGAACAGCCAATAGAATGCGAGCTCAATCTGATTGGCTGATTGGATCAGCCAATCGGATTGAACTTGATTCTGATTGGCTGATTCCATCAGCCAATCAGAATATTCCTACCTTAATTCCGATTGGCTGATAGAATCCTATCAGCCAATCGGAATTCGAGGGAAGCCATCTTGGATGACGTCCCTTAATTGAACCGTCATTCGTCGGGAGACAACGGAAGAAGAGGATGGATCCGCGTCGCCTGCTTCAAGATGGACCCGCTCCGCACCGGATGGAAGAAGATCGAAGATGCCGCTTGGAGAAGATGTTTGCCGGTCCGGATGTCCTCTTCTTGCCGGATAGGAGGAAGACTTTGGAGCCTCTTCTGGACCTCTTCAGCCACCGGATGATGGATCGCCAACCCCCGCTTGGGTTGGATGAAGATGTTGGAGCCATGACGGATCGGTGATACCTGGATGGTGAAGACAAGGTAGGAAGATCTTCAGGGGCTTAGTGTTAGGTTTCTTTAAGGGGGTTTGGGTTAGATTAGGGGTATGTGGGTGGTGGGTTGTAATGTTGGGGGGGGTATGGTATGTTTTTTTTTACAGGCAAAAGAGCTGAAATTCTTGGGGCATGCCCCGCAAAGGGCCCTGTTCAGGGCTGGTAAGGTAAAAGAGCTTGTAACTTTTTTAATTTAGAATAGGGTAGGGAATTTTTTATTTTGGGGGGCTTTGTTATTTTATTAGGGGGCTTAGAGTAGGTGTAATTAGTTTAAAATTGTTGTAATATTTTTCTTATGTTTGTAAATATTTTTTTATTTTTTGTAACTTAGTTCTTTTTTATTTTTTGTACTTTAGCTAGTTTATTTAATTGTATTTATTTGTAGGAATTGTGTTTAATTAATTTATTGATAGTGTAGTGTTAGGTTAATTGTAGGTAATTGTAGGTAGTTTATTTAATTAATGTATTGATAGGGTAGTGTTAGGTTTAATTATATCTTAGGTTAGGATTTATTTTACAGGTAAATTTGTTATTATTTTAACTAGGTAACTATTAAATAGTTCTTAACTATTTAATAGCTATTGTACCTGGTTAAAATAATTACAAAGTTGCCTGTAAAATAAATATTAATCCTAAAATAGCTATAATATAATTATAATTTATATTGTAGCTATATTAGGATTTATTTTACAGGTAAGTATTTAGCTTTAAATAGGAATCATTTATTTAATAAGAGTTAATTTATTTAGTTAGATGTAAATTATATTTAAGTTAGGGGGGTGTTAGTGTTAGGGTTAGCCTTAGCTTTAGGGGTTAATACATTTATTAGAATAGCGGTGAGGTCCGGTCGTCAGATTAGGGGTTAATAATTGAAGGTAGGTGTCGGCGATGTTAGGGAGGGCAGATTAGGGGTTAATACTATTTATGATAGGGTTAGTGAGGCGGATTAGGGGTTAATAACTTTATTATAGTAGCGCTCAGGTCCGCTCGGCAGATTAGGGGTTAATAAGTGTAGGCAGGTGTCGGCGACGTTGAGGGGGGCAGATTAGGGGTTAATAAATATAATATAGGGGTCGGCGATGTTAGGGCAGCAGATTAGGGGTACATAGGGATAACGTAGGTTGCGGCGGTTTACGGAGCGGCAGATTAGGGGTTAAAAAAATATATGCAGGGGTCAGCGATAGCGGGAGCGGCAGATTAGGGGTTAATAAGTGTAAGGGTAGGGGTGTTTAGACTCGGGGTACATGTTAGAGTGTTAGGTGCAGACGTAGGAAGTGTTTCCCCATAGGAAACAATGGGGCTGCGTTAGGAGCTGAACGCTGCTTTTTTTTCAGCTCAAACAGTCCCATTGTTTCCTATGGGAGAATCGTGCACGAGCACGTTTTTGAGGCTGGCCGCGTCCGTAAGCAACTCTGGTATCAAGAGTTGCATTTGCGGTAAAAATGCTCTACGCTCCTTTTTTGGAGCCTAACGCAGCATTTGTTTGAACTCTCGATACCAGAGTTAAATTTATGGTGCGGCCAGAAAAAAGCTTGCGGAGCGTTAACAGCCCTCTACCGCCGAACTCCAAATCTAGGCCTAAATATCTAGCTAAAATAAATACAAATGTACCTGTAAAATAAATCCTAACCTGAATTACACTAACACCTAACCTTACACTACAATTGAATCAATTACCCAAAATAAATACATTTAACTAAATTGCAAAAAAAACAAAACACTAAATTACACAAAATAAAAAAGAAATTATCAGATATTTAAACCTAATCTAATAGCCCTATCAAAATAAAAAAGCCCCCCAAAATAACCCCCCCAGCTTAAACTAAACTACCAGTAGCCCTTAAAAGGGCCTTTTGCGAGGCATTACCCCAAATAAATCAGCTCTTTTACCTTTAAAAAAAATACAAACAACCCCCTAACAGTAAAACCCACCACCCACACAACCAACCCCTAAATAAAATCCTAACTAAAAAAACCTAAGCTCCCCATTGCCCTGAAAAGGGCATTTGGGTGGGCATTGCCCTTAAAAGGGCATTTTGCTCTTTTTCCGCCCAAAAGCCCTAATCTAAAAATAAAACCCACTTAATAAACCCTTAAAAAACCTAACACTAACCCCCGAAGATCCATTTACAGTTTTTGAAGACTCGACATCCATCCTCAACGAAGCCGGCAGAAGTCCTTAACGAAGCGGTAGAAGTCTTTATCCAACTGGGCAGAAGTCTTTATCCAACCAGGCAGAAGTCTTCATCCAGACGGCATCTTCTATCTTCATCCATCTGGCGGGGAGCGGGTCCATCTTCAAGACATCCGTCGAGAAGCATCCTCTTCTTACAACAACTCTTCCAGAATGAAGGTTCCTTTAAGTGACGTCATCCAAGATGTTGCCCCTTGAATTCCGATTGGCTGATAGAACAGCCAATAGAATGCAAGCTCAATCCTATTGGCTGATTGGATCAGCCAACAGGATTGAAGCTCAATCCTATTGGCTGATTGCATCAGCCAATAGGATTTTTTCACCTTTAATTCTGATTGGCTGATGGAATTCTATCAGCCAATCAGAATTCAAGCGGCGCCATCTTGGATGATGTCACTTAAAGGAACCTTCATTCTGGAAGAGTCGTAAGGAGAGGATGCTCCGTGCCGGATGTCTTGAAGATGGAGCCACTCCGCGCCGGATGGATGAAGATAGAAGATGCCGTCTGGATGAAGACTTCTGCCCGGTTGGATGAATACTTCTGCACGGTTGGATGAAGAATTTTGCCGCTTCGTTGAGGACTTCTGCCGGCTTTGTTGAGGATGGATGTCGGGTCTTCAAAAACTGTAAGTGGATGTTCGGGGGTTAGTGTTAGGTTTTTTTAAGGGTTTATTGGGTGGTTTTTATTTTTAGATTAGAACTTTTGGGTGAAAAAAGAGCTAAATGCCCGTTTAAGGGCAATGCCAATCCAAATGCCCTTTTCAGGGCAATGGGGAGCTTTGGTTTTTTTAGTTAGGATTTTATTTGGGGGGTTGGTTGTGTGGGTGGTGGGCTTTACTGTTGGGGGGTTGTTTGTATTTTTTTTACAGGTAAAAGAGCTGATTTCTTTGGGGCAATGTCCCGCAAAGGCCCTTTTAAGGGCTATTGGTAGTTTAGTTCAGGCTAGGGGGGTTTATTTTGGGGGGGCTTTTTTTATTTGGATAGAGCTATTAGATTAGGTGTAATTAGTTTAAATATCTGATAATTTATTTTTTTATTTTGTAATTTAGTGTTTTTTTTTAATTTAGTTAATTGTATATAATTTAGGTAATTGATTTAATTGTAGTGTAAGGTTAGGTGTTAGTGTAAGACAGGTTAGGTCTTATTCTACATGTAAATTTGTATTTATTTTAGCTAGGTAGTTGTTAAATAGTTAATAACTATTTAGTAACTATTCTACCTATTTAAAATAAATACAAACTTGCCTGTGAAATAAAAATAAAACCTAAGCTAGCTACAATGTAACTATTAGTTATATTGTAGCTAGCTTAGGGTTTACAGGTAAGTATTTAGTTTTAAATAATTATTTAGTTATTAATAGTAGGTTTTATGGTTTTATTTAGATTTATTTTAATTATATTAAAGTTAGTGAGTGTTAGGGTTAGGGTCAGACTTAGGTTTAGGGGTCAATAAATTTAGTATAGTGGCGGCGACATTTGGGGCGGCAGCTTAGGAGTTAATAAGTGTAGGTAGGTTGCAGCAACATTGGGAGATTAGGGATTAATAAATATAATGTAGGTGTCGGCGATGTAGGGGGCAGCAGATTAGGGGTTAATAAGTATAATGTAGGTGTCGGCAATGTCGGGGCAGCAGATTAGGGGTTAATAAGTATAATGTAGGTGTCGGCGTTGTCGGGGGTGGCAGATTAGTGGTTAATAAGTGTAAGATTAGGGGTGTTTAGACTTGAGGTTCATGTTAGGGTGTTAGGTGTAAACATAAATTTTGTTTCCCCATAGGAATCAATGGGGCTGCGTTACAGAGCTTTACGCTCCTTTATTGCAGGTGTTAGGCTTTTTTTCAGCCAGCTCTCCCCATTGATATCTATGAGGAAATCGTGTGCGAGCACATAAAACCAGCTAACCACAGCTCACCGCAGCGCTAGTATTGGAGTGTGGTATGAAGCTCAATTTTGGTCTACGCTCACAACCTTTTTTTAATTTGAAATAATAGCAGTCAGTTTCCTTCACACGTGTGCGTTTGAGGTCCTGCCAGGGCACAGTGTGACACCAGTGCAAGTCATATCTGCTAAAACAGTAGTGTACATTTTAAAAAAAAAACAACCTTTTTTTAATTTGAAATAATAGCGGTCAGTTTCCTTCACACGTGTGCGTTTGAGGTCCTGCCAGGGCACAGTGTGACACCAGTGCAAGTCATATCTGCTAAAACAGTAGCGTACATTTTTTTTTTTAAAAAAAAACAACCTTTTTTTAATTTGAAATAATAGCAGTCAGTTTCCTTCACACGTGTGCGTTTGAGGTCCTGCCAGGGCACAGTGTGACACCAGTGCAAGTCATATCTGCTAAAACAGTAGTGTACATTTAAAAAAAAAAAAAACCTTTTTTTACTGTGAAATAATAGCAGTCAGTTTCCTTCACACGTGTGCATTCCAGGTCCTGCCAGGGCACAGTGTCACACCAGTGCAAGTCATATCTACTAAAACAGTAGTGTACAAACAGTTAAAAAAAACAAAACTTTTTTTACTGTGAAATAATAGCAGTCAGTTTCCCTCACACGTGTGCGTTCCAGGTCCTGCCAGGGCACAGTGTCACACCAGTGCAAGTCATATCTGCTAAAACAGTAGTGTACATTTAAAAAAAAAAAAACCCTTACACTACCTGAACGATACAACATCATACCTGATGTTTTAAAGCACGTTATTCCAAACAATTTAGGAATGTTAGGTGATTTATGCCCTTTATGGATTGAAACCAGACTCTGCATCAACTATGTAATTTTCCATGGGAGTTTGCCATGGATCCCCCTCCGGCATACCACAGTCCAGGTGTTAGTCCCCTTGAAACAACTTTTCCATCACTTTTGTGGCCAGAAAGAGTCCCTGTGGGTTTTAAAATTCGCCTGCCTATTGAAGTCTATGGCAGTTCGCCCGGTTCGCCAGTTCGCAAACTTTTGCGGAAGTCTGCATTCGCTGTTCGCGAACGCAAAATTTTAGGTTCGCGACATCACTAATTATGACCAGCTGGTTTAAGTAATAGAGTTATAGAGACCCTTTGTGTGACCATATGCCCTCTCTCCAACCATGTCATGGGTAACCATATACCTGGACAGGATAAGGGGGTTGGGTATGAGTGACATCATCATTGGGGGAAGGATGAAAACTTACAATAAAGACCCTACACACACACAAGTTCTTTCTCTCTGTCTCTGGATGCATGCAAGGTAACAACACATGTGAGGATTTTCTGCTAAAAACCTCCATTGCATCCATTACATTACACTACTCTCACATAGAATGGATATATATTAGTGTGATATTGATGCTACATCAGTACTGTATTTATATGTGATAGAATGGGCATATGCATATTGATGTTTAATTTAGTGATGTATATTTATAGTTAATCTGCATATTGTATTAATGTTTATATAGCCTCATTATAATAAAACGTTGCATTGTTGAAGCAAGAGTTGTAAGTCATGTCCTTACAGCTAGTTTAATTAAGCTAGTGATTGTGTTTTAGTAATTTATAGAGGGTATAATAATTCATAAGGGATTATTAAGAGGAATATTAGGATATCTCTAAAGGTATAGTGAACAGACACTAAGAAATATAGATTTATTTAATTTATTTCACTAACAGTTAGATTGTTTTTAACACATATATTATGTGTATCAGAGTAAACACTGTAGCAAAATTCTTTTCCTTGAAAGTCTTTTCCAATTCTCGAGTAGCCTCACTGTTTTCTCATTATGGGGTTAAGGCACAGCTTTTTTAGCATGATATAAATAGAAAGGAGAAGAAACGCTTACTCTCCATGTCCGGTGTGTAATATGTTGTCCCTATGAAGTCCCGGTTCAGGTATCACAGTACTCACTTGTGGCCTTCTACTGCTGTGTTGAAACTGGGCACTTTGGAGTATACATGCCTCAGAAAGCATTCCTACAATAGCAGGGGGAATGTGCCACTCCACTTGACATACAACAGACTGTAATAGTGATTAGTTATAGGACTAGCTGGTAACGGATAAGCCAAATCTGCTAGAAAATAGAATAAAGCACATAAGTCCTCACTTGGGGTGGTGAAATAACCAGCTGTCAAATGTGCCGAAGGTAAAAAATAAAAATTAACTTTTATTGGTATATGCAAGTAAAACGATTTGTCAAAAAAAAACGAACATAGCGCTGTATCACAGCCAGTGAAGCAGACTGCAACTGTTCAACTAATCCAACACCAAACTTAATCCTAAACAATATCCTAAAGAATTCCCACAGTGCTACCCCAGTAATTATCTAAGTTGTACCAAAGACAGCTTTCTCCAAATGCTGTCGGGTTAACAAAATTGACAATAGAAAAAATAGGAGCAGCGCTAAAAAGCTTAAAGATAACTACAACCAGTGTTTAAGTGAATATATATATATATATATATATATATATATATATATATATATATATATACGTTTAATGACTAAAAATATTCTAGCATACAATGTAAAAGTACCTTAAAAACAAGATGCCATATAACTTATAGTGACTGGTCACTCTATATAAAGGATTATTTAAAATGCAATCTTCTAAAATAGCCTTAAAAGTTAACTACAAATGCATATGCTGGGCTACACACTTCAGTTGTCTCATTTACAAAAAATTGCAGCGGATCTCATATACAGACCAGAAAATGTCAATTGCAAATGCAATTGGAAGAATGTACTTAAGTTGCACTCAACAGCAAAAAATGAAAAGAAATTACAACTGGTACCATAGGACATATAACCCAAAGAAATGGGGGATTAAAACTTAACATTTAATAGTGATGTTAAGAAGGGGGGTATACAAGTAAAAAATCACAGTCAGTGTGAAAGTGAGTGAGTGGATACCTGAGGCAAAAAATGTCTCAGGAGTGGTAAGTATTTATATTATAAAAAACCAAAGTATGTTCTCCAGGGGGTACCAAACACACTAAATACAGTTAAAGTTATCAATATATATTGCCTGGGTCAATATCTGACTTCAACCAGCGTTAGTATTGTAATAACCCCTATTGGTGGTTAACTTGGCGATGTTACTTGACAATCAAAACCCCCACTATGTGGGTATAAGGAAAATGTGTAAGTGTCTTTAGAGGTAAAAATATATATTGTATCTTTCCAATCGTTGGTTTACTTGCTCCTGTAGTGTGAAAACACTTACTTGAATCCTCCCATATGTGTCCGTTTCTTATCCGCCTAGTTCAGTGCTTCTGTTGTGCACACTTCTCTTGTCGTATACTTCTCCACTTCTCTTTCGGGTTGTGGCATTACCATTCTGCCGGGTCTTCCTGTCATGTGTGTGATTTGAACCAAGTGTGATCCTCCAGTCAATCTGGGCTTCAGGAAGTTGGCTTTTTTTAGTGAGGACTCAAAGGTGCTGAGGTTAGGTTAACTCTTTGCAGAGTACAGGCTTTTATTGTCTCAATTCACTGTTGAGCAAAATGTGCCCTTAGATCAACATGTTTCATCTTTTACAAGGCTTTTTCAAGATAAACGGCTAATGTCAGTAAAGCCTTTAAATAACCTCCCCTCAGCTTTGATTGGTCCAATCCAAAGTTCTTTTAAGGAGGAATTTCCTTTTGTAGTTAAAGGTGGACACATTTCTGTTACTTCCTATTATGGTGACAATCTTATCATTTCTATAATAAAGTCTTAATTCTTATGTTAATCGACTTCTAATTATAATGTATTTGTATCATATAGATTGTAAATGCTAGACATATTCAAAATATTTGTATTAGCTAATAATACAACTTACAAAACAAGTATATGGCATATTGATTATCTACACCATGAATTATTATTCTTATTACTGTTCATTAAAGGGGTTATTTTTTGTTTTATATAATACCAATTGATTTGTTATACTTCTACTGCTAGGTACACAATCCACAATTTTATATGAATCCAGTTTAATATTCCTTTTAGGGGCTTTTTTATTTTTTTTATTTTATAATATCAGTATACCGTGTGGAACATATTACTAATTACAGTTATAATTTACAACTTTTTTATCTTGACTTAGTGTACATCAAGAAATCAGAGAATTGTACTTTAAAGCTGTTACAGGTACTATATCTCGGCTACAAAATCATTCTTATAAACTATAATGTATATTGTGTGTATCATGTAATTCTAATCTAATAGAAAAGGGGTCAGATCGAATTCTGATTTCAGTCCTAACGGATACATGGTCCCCAATTTGTGACTAAGTTCAGCCTCTTTTCTCAGAATTAATTTCTGGTAATCACCCCCCCCTCCAATTCTTTTGAACCCTTTTAACTGCCCAGCATGTTATATTCTTTGTACTATTGCTATGTATATGTCTAAAATGGTCATAAAAACGAGATTCTAGTTTTCTTTTTTTGATGTTATTTAGGTGTTCTCTTATTCTATATCTGTATGGTCTTGTCGATTCTCCCAAATATTGGAGTTTGCACGAGCATTGTAATATGTATAAGATTCCTTTGTCTCTGCATCTGATACTATCTTTTATATCATATTCCTTGCCTGTACTTGTAGATGTAAATTTCCTTACTTTCTTACTAGATTCACATACCTTGCAGCAATAACAAGGACAACAGCCACAGATTGTCTTTCCTTTAAGGCTTGTTTCTCTTAAAGTCGTTTTCTTTCCTTTATATTCGCTAGGGGCAAGGATATTTTTAAGATTAGTTGCCTTTTTATATATGAACGTTGGTTTTTCAGTAATTTGCTTTCCCAAGTATTGGGTCTGTTCTTACCAGATGTCAATGTTTTCATATTATCCTTTCCATCTGCTTATGTTGCTGATTATATGAAAGTTATAAATGGTACCTTCATACTTGTTTTGTTATTTTGTTTATTAGTGTCTATTTTGAGCATTGTGCTCCTATCTTTGCTATTCACCTCAGTTTTAGCTTTGTCTAGTACTATTTTGTCATATTCCCTCTCTCTGAATCTATCTTCTAGTATCTGAATTTGTTTCTCATAGTCAGTAACTTTCGTACAGTTTCTTTTAATATGTATAAATTTCCTTTTTGGGTTGTTGTCAATCCATCTTTTTAGATGACAGCCTTTAGCATGTATATAGTTGTTTGCGTCTACATCTTTAAAATGGTTCTTAGTTATAAGTGTGTCATCTTCAATGAGTATGTCTAAATCAAGGAAGGTTATTTTTTCTTTACTAAAATTAAATGTAAACTGTATCCCAACTGCGTTCCCATTGATGTCGTTAAAGAAACTCTTTAGACTTTCCTCACTACCTCTCCAAACAATAAGAATGTCATCAATATATCTTATAAACAGTACAAGGTTTACACACAGGGGGTGGTTCTGTATAAATTCTTGTTCCCACTTACCCATAAATAATTTGGCATAGCTGGGCGCAAACCTCATACCCATTGCTGTTCCTCTTATTTGTAAAAATATTTTGTTGTTAAATGAGAAAGTGTTATGTGTCAGAATGAAATTAACACTGTCTAATATGAATATATCAATATCATCTAATCCTGTTTTGTTCCAAACCCAATGTATGGTCTATATTTGTGTACAGTGCTGTAACATCGCCAGTAGCTATAATTAATTCCTTATCCCAATGGAACTTATCTAACATATTGATAATATGTGTGGTATCTTTTATATATGATGGTAAGGACTTGACATATTTTTGTAAATGTAAATCCACATTCTTTGATAGATTTGCAGTCAGTTAATTAATCTAGGGTGATTACCAGAAATTAATTCTGAGAAAAGAGGCTGAACTTATTCACAAATTGGGGACCATGTATCCGTTAGGACTAAACTCAGAATTCGATCTGACCCCTTTTCTATTAGATTAGAATTACATGATACACACAATATACATTATAGTTTATAAGAATGAGTTTGTAGCTGAGATATAGTACCCGTAAAAGTTTTAAAGTACAATTCTTTGATTTCTTGATGTACACTAAGACAAGATAAAAAAGTTGTAAATTATAAATGTAATTAGTAGTATGTTCCACATGGTATACTGATATTATGAAATAAAAAAAAGCCCCTAAAAGGAATATTAAACTGGATTGATATAAAAATTGGGGATTGTGTACCTAGTAGTAGAAGTATAACAAATCAATTGGTATTATATAAAACAAAAAATAACCCCTTTAATGAACAGTAATAAGAATAATAATTCATGGTGTAGATAATCAATATGCCATATACTTGTTTTGTAAGTTGAATTATTACCTAATACAAATATTTTGAATATGTATAGCATTTACAATCTATATGATACAAATACATTATAATTAGAAGTGGATTAACAGAGGAATTAAGACTTTATTATAGAAATTATAAGATTGTCACCATAATAGGAAGTAACAGGAATGTGTCCACCTTTAACTACAGAAGGAAATCCCTCCTTAAAAGAACTTTGGATTAGACCAATAAAAGCTGAGGGGAGGTTATTTAAAGGCTTTACTGACATTAGCCCTTTATCTTGAAAAATCCTTGTAAAAAGTGAAACATGTTGATCTAAGGGCACGTTTTGCTCAAAAGTGAATTGAGACAATAAAAGCCTGTACTCTGCGCAGAGTTAACCTAACCTCAGCACCTTTGAGTCCTCACTAAAAAAAGCCGACTTTCTGAAGCCCCGATTGACTGGAGGATAACACGTGGTTCAAATCACACATGTGACAGGAAGACCCGGTAGAATGGTAACGCTGCAACCCGAAAGAGAAGTGGAGAAGTATACGACAACAGAAGTGTGCACAACAGAACCACTGAACTAGGCGGGTAAGAAACGGACACATATGGGAAGATTCAAGTAAGTGTTTTTACACTACAAGACCAAGTTAACCAATGATTGGAAAGATGCAATATATGTTTTACCTCTAAAGACACTTACACATTTTCCCTTTATACCCGCATAGTGGGGGGTTTGATTGTCAAGTCACATCACCAAGTTATCACATCAACCTGTTATAAGGGAAATTGTTCCAATTGTACCTAAGGCATATCACTGAGATTTTTAAACACAGTATCAAAAGACACTACAATTGTGTATAATGGACACTGGAGGGACACTTAACTCCAGAACTTGATAATCTCACACAAGAGTGTATATGAGATACGCTGCAATCTTTTGTAAATGAGACAACTGAAGTGTGTAGCCCAGCATATGTATTTGTAGTTAACTTTTAAGGCTATTTTAGAAGATTTCATTTTAAATACTCTGTTATATAGAGTGACCAGTCACTATAAGTTTTTTAATCAATTACGAGTATATGGCATCTTGTTTTTAAGGTACTTTTACATTGTATGCTAGAATATTTTTAGTTATTAAACGTATATATATATATATATATATATATATATATATATACAGCAGGTATTGGTAGGTGCACTCTCACTAACACTTTAGTTCCAAATGCCAGGGTGCTAGAATATGGTGTAGAATATGGAAATCAGGAGACAGCACTCACTGGTCTTGACAATACTGGATTTATTCAGTGACGTTTCGGGGAATACACCCCTTCATCAGACCAGAGTACATAGAATGAAGCAAACATTTATACTGTTCCATAAGACCCTCCCCCAGTGTGAAATTGCGCCAAAATTGTTGCCATGGCAACCACCAAGTGTCAACAAACCCCATACAAATGAAAAACAAATGAATTAAAAAAACAAAATATACCACAATATACCAAATAAGTGAACATTGCAACCATGTACATATACAGAGCAAGGGGGAATCATAATGCAAACAGTAGATACAATTAAAGATCAAACAGAATATCAATAGAAAAAAGTATTCAGCATAGATAGATGTTATGGATGGGCAGCAGTTAACAGGACCAATGAGCAATGCTTAGATTAAACATTTCATTACAGGCTTATACTGAGCAAGCAATATATACATATACAGGGCATACTATCCCCATCATACAGGCAGGTAGACAAGATAGAGGAACGACTATAAGTAGAAATCACACTGCAGGCCTACATTAGCATAAATTAGCAGGGGGTGTCCAAGGTATATGTATGGGGCTTATCTCATTAGTATCAATGTAGCGCTGGCAGGAAGAGGGGCTATCAAGGCACATGAACATGGAGTAACCAGTAAAACACTCTATGTATACAGATAAGGAGAAGATAAATACCTGATGGGTTTAGAGGGATATAGCTCCGTGGAGAGTTGTGTGTGTTACCGGAGATACAATAAGCTTGGAGTACTGCACATGCGTATCGCAATTAAGCAACGCCCCTAAGGCTATCGCTATGTGAAAGTTAATTGGTTAGAGGAGACAAGCCCCTATGTTGTCAACAGGCAACAAACAGCTAAAGACAGCAGCAAGAGCAGCTGGAAAAAGAGATCACTGGATACACATAGCCAGAGATTGTAAGGAACACCCTTACACGGTGTAAAAATTCATATGGGGAAAGTAAAAATTCATATGGGGAAAGTAAAAATAACTCATATGGGGAAAGTAAAAATAACTGATCTGCTATATATAGCACAGACACAGTCCCTAACACGGTCAAATGCAGGAATATTGAGCTAATCAATAGTTGGTAGATCCATTAGCACTGGATGGTAAACGGAAGAATTAATCAAGGGGGCATATTGTACAGAAGAGTACATGCACAGTGGATAAAAAAGTACATGTATAGTATATCAAAAAAGCAAATTTTGAGTTTACAAAAAGCCAAATTTGATTAAAAAATAAACAATTAACCTATTGTATTAAAACAAGGGTGGAAAAAGGCACACACAACACAACTCAAGGGATCGCTATGTATACTCCAAATGCATAAAAAATACACAAAAGATATATATAAGATATAAGATATAGTATGCGGTCATATCCAAATGTCCAATGGCTAAATACACAATGTAAGGCAACCTCCGTTATATGACACACCAAAAAATTTTTTAAACAGGTATTCATATAAACAAACCCAATAGATAGCAGGTATATACATAGACAAAGAATTCAATGTCAAATGCCCACGTTTGGGTCTTAAGGATGAAACCAGGTAATCAATGTCCACAATATCCAAAAGCAATGGAGAACATCAGAAAGTCAAAAAATAAGTCAAATGATAAGTAAACCACAATTGTTTCTGTGAACTAACCACAGAGAGTAAACACAGTGTTTACAGGGAACAAAAAGGTGGTACCTGTGTCTTCAGATGTCACAAGAAGCAATGCCAGTCGATACTCATGTTAAGGCCGTGTGGGTGGACTGTGTTCAATTTATAAATCCATTCAGCCTCTCTACGGAGTAGTAGCTTGTCACGGTCCCCCCCGCGGTTTAGCGGTGGGATGTGGTCAATCAGCTTGAACCTAAGATCAGATACCGTGTGGTCGAAATCTCCAAAAAGTGCCTGGCAACGGGTTGGTCACTCTTCCCCTTATCGATGGCTGCTCGTATGGCACTTCTGTGATTCGCCATCCTCTTTTTTATGTCATCAGAAGTTTTTCCAATGTAGAATAAACCACAATTGCAGTTTAGCATGTATATCACATATTGTGTGGTACACGTAAGGTAATGTTTAATTTTAAACAACTCATTAGTGTGAGGATGTCGGAATTGACTGCCTTGGAGCATTGAATTGCACGTCACACAACTGGGGCACTTGAATGATCCTTTTTTAGTGGGTCGGGTTTTTTTACTGTAACTGTTAATGGGGTCAGTTTTCATCAGTATGTCTTTTAAATTCCTCCCTCTCTTGTAACCAATTCTTGGAGGGCCATACCCATGGTATGGTAATGATGCATCTGATTCAATTATGTCCCATTTCTCTTTCAATGTCATACCCAGTGTCCTTGTGTCTGGGGAGTATGTAGTGATTAAATTCATTCTGGTCTTGGGGTCCACACTCGTCCTTTTCTCTGTGATATCCTTTCTAGCTTTCTTAATCAGTTCATTATTATAGCCCCTGTTCCGGAACCTTTCCTCCATTTCATTCAGCTGGGTGTTCCTTCTGATGTCAGAAGAGTTATTTCTTGTAACCCGTAGTAGCTGCGCTTTTGGAATAGCTCGTATAAGAGATCTAGGGTGGAAGCTGGAGGCATGCAGCAGTGTATTACGGTCAGTTTCTTTCTTAAACAGGGTTGTACCCAGGCCAGAGTCTTCTTTATAGATTCTTAGATCTAAAAAATCTACTTCGTTGTAGCTTGACACCTCTTTCAGTTTCACCTGGTCACCCATTGTATTCAGGTTTCTCACCCATTCCTGGAATGATTCTGTAGTACCTCTCCACACCACGATGATGTCATCAATGTACCTTTTATAAAAAAAGTACCTGTTCATGTTCATATACCTTGAAGACATTCTCCTCCATGTGTTCCATAAAGAGATTTGCGAAGGCCGGGGCCATATTGGAGCCCATCGCCGTTCCCATCAACTGGAGGTAAAATCTCTTCTCAAATTTGAAATAGTTCATCTTCAGGCATAGAGTTAGTAAATCAATGATGAACCCAACCGGGGGTCCAATGTAGGGATGTTTTTCCAGACTACGTCTTATGATATCCCTACCCATTTCATGAGGTATAATAGTGTAAAGACTTGCTACATCCAAACTAGCCAGAACATCACCTGGTAGTATTTCGGTTAGTGCAGCTAGGTCTTTAATTAATGCAGTGGAGTCTCTCAGGTATGACCTCATATTAGTCACCATAGGTTGTAGAATGGAGTCTATATACGTGGCCAGAGGTTGAAGGAGTGAGCCCCTGGCAGAGACAATCGGTCTCCCAGGTGGATGGTCCAGTTGTTTATGAATTTTAGGCAGTGTATACAGGATTGGTCTGATTGGGTAGTCAGTAATCATCCAGTCCCATAATCTTGAGTCAATCCAATTCATCTCTGCCCCATGTTCAATAAGGGCATCAATCTGTGCTTTGTAGGTAATGGTCGGGTCGCAGGGCAGTGCCATATAAGTCGCAGTATCTGCCAGTTGTTTATCAATCTCCATTTTGTAGTCTTTGTAGTCTTGTAGGACTATCGCACCCCCTTTGTCCACCGGGCGTATGACAATTGAATCATCAGCTGTAAGCGATCTTATGACCTCCCACTCAGAGGTAGTCATGTTGTTTCTATACTTCATCTGGCAGCCAGCATTCAGTTTTTGCTGTATAATCCTCGTGTATGTCCTTATACTAGGATTAGTAGTGGGAGGATCAAATGAACTTGGTTTCTTAAATGAGTGGGGCTGGTCCTCAAATGTTTTCCCTTGGAAGTAATCCCCCAATTTCAATTGTCTTTGGACTTTCATTGTATCAATGTATGTGGAGAATTTATTCGTAGCTGTAGTAGGTACAAATGATAGTCCCTTCTTTAGAACCTTTATTTCTTGTTCACTCAGGGTATGTTGGCTCAGGTTCACTGTCACATCCTCCTCCTCCTGCGCTGGTACGGTGGTCTTCCTCCATACCCCGCCCCTTCTGACATGCGGTCTTCTCCTCTGCCTCTGGAGCGGGTAGTAATTCCTAAAAAAGGTTGTGTGCCTGTATTGCTTTGTTGTTCTTGTTGTGGGTTGACGGTGCCATCTGAGTCCGACCCTGAGCTTGTGTCCACCGTATTTAACTGGCGGTGTCCATAGGTCCTGATTCGTCTTTGTCTCCTGGGTTGGTAGTATGTTCTTTCAACCGGTCCTAAGGTCCATTGGTAAACTTTTTTGTCTTTATAGTCGTCCATAACGTAGCTGCACTAACCGAAATACTACCAGGTGATGTTCTGGCTAGTTTGGATGTAGCAAGTCTTTACACTATTATACCTCATGAAATGGGTATGGATATCGTAAGATGTAGTCTGGAAAAACATCCCTACATTGGACCCCCGGTTGGGTTCATCATTGATTTACTAACTCTATGCCTGAAGATGAACTATTTCAAATTTGAGAAGAGATTTTACCTCCAGTTGATGGGAACGGCGATGGGCTCCAATATGGCCCCGGCCTTCGCAAATCTCTTTATGGAACACATGGAGGAGAATGTCTTCAAGGTATATGAACATGAACAGGTACTTTTTTATAAAAGGTACATTGATGACATCCTCGTGGTGTGGAGAGGTACTACAGAATCATTCCAGGAATGGGTGAGAAACCTGAATACAAAGGGTGACCAGGTGAAACTGAAAGAGGTGTCAAGCTACAACGAAGTAGATTTTTTAGATCTAAGAATCTATAAAGAAGACTCTGGCCTGGGTACAACCCTGTTTAAGAAAGAAACTGACCGTAATACACTGCTGCATGCCTCCAGCTTCCACCCTAGATCTGTTATACGAGCTATTCCAAAAGCGCAGCTACTACGGGTTACAAGAAATAACTCTTCTGACATCAGAAGGAACACCCAGCTGAATGAAATGGAGGAAAGGTTCCGGAACAGGGGCTATAATAATGAACTGATTAAGAAAGCTAGAAAGGATATCACAGAGAACAGGACGAGTGTGGACCCCAAGACCAGAATGAATTTCATCACTACTTACTCCCCAGACACAAGGACACTGGGTATGACATTGAAAGAGAAATGGGACATAATTGAATCAGATGCATCATTACCATACCATGGGTATGGCCCTCCAAGAATTGGTTACAAGAGAGGGAGGAATTTAAAAGACATACTGATGAAAACTGACCCCATTAACAGTTACAGTAAAAAAACCTGACCCACTAAAAAAGGATCATTCAAGTGCCCCAGTTGTGTGACGTGCAATTCAATGCTCCAAGGCAGTCAATTCCGACATCCTCACACAAATGAGTTGTTTAAAATTAAACATTACCTTACGTGTACCACACAATATGTGATATACATGCTAAACTGCAATTGTGGTTTATTCTACATTGGAAAAACTTCTGATGACATAAAAAAGAGGATGGCGAATCACAGAAGTGCGATACGAGCAGCCATCGATAAGGGGAAGAGTGACCAACCCGTTGCCAGGCACTTTTTGGAGATGGGCCACACGGTATCTTAGGTTCAAGCTGATTGACCACATCCCACCGCTAAACCACGGGGGGGACCGTGACAAGCTACTACTCCGTAGAGAGGCTGAATGGATTTATAAATTGAACACAGTCCACCCACACGGCTTTAACATGAGTATCGACTGGCATTGCTTCTTGTGACATCTGAAGACACAGGTACCACCTTTTTGTTCCCTGTAAACACTGTGTTTACTCTCTGTGGTTAGTTCACAGAAACAATTGTGGTTTACTTATCATTTGACTTATTTTTTGACTTTCTGATGTTCTCCATTGCTTTTGGATATTGTGGACATTGATTACCTGGTTTCATCCTTAAGACCCAAACGTGGGCATTTGACATTGAATTCTATGTCTATGTATATACCTGCTATCTATTGGGTTTGTTTATATGAATACCTGTTTAAAAATTTTTTTGGTGTGTCATATAACGGAGGTTGCCTTACATTGTGTATTTAGCCATTGGACATTTGGATATGACCGCATACTATATCTTATATCTTATATATATCTTTTGTGTATTTTTTATGCATTTGGAGTATACATAGCGATCCCTTGAGTTGTGTTGTGTGTGCCTTTTTCCACCCTTGTTTTAATACAATAGGTTAATTGTTTATTTTTTAATCAAATTTGGCTTTTTGTAAACTCAAAATTTGCTTTTTTGATATACTATACATGTACTTTTTTATCCACTGTGCATGTATTCTTCTGTACAATATGCCCCCTTGATTAATTCTTCCGTTTACCATCCAGTGCTAATGGATCTACCAACTATTGATTAGCTCAATATTCCTGCATTTGACCGTGTTAGGGACTGTGTCTGTGCTATATATAGCAGATTTTTACTTTCCCCATATGAGTTATTTTTACTTTCCCCATATGAATTTTTACTTTCCCCATATGAATTTTTACACCGTGTAAGGGTGTTCCTTACAATCTCTGGCTATGCGTATCCAGTGATCTCTTTTTCCAGCTGCTCTTGCTGCTGTCTTTAGCTGTTTGTTGCCTGTTGACAACATAGGGGCTTGTCTCCTCTAACCAATTAACTTTCACATAGCGATAGCCTTAGGGGCGTTGCTTAATTGTGATACGCATGTGCAGTACTCCAAGCTTATTGTATCTCCGGTAACACACACAACTCTCCGCGGAGCTATATCCCTCTAAACCCATCAGGTATTTATCTTCTCCTTATCTGTATACATAGAGTGTTTTACTGGTTACTCCATGTTCATGTGCCTTGATAGCCCCTCTTCCTGCCAGCGCTACATTGATACTAATGAGATAAGCCCCATACATATACCTTGGACACCCCCTGCTAATGTATGCTAATGTAGGCCTGCAGTGTGATTTCTACTTATAGTCGTTCCGCTATCTTGTCTACCTGCCTGTATGATGGGGATAGTATGCCCTGTATATGTATATATTGCTTGCTCAGTATAAGCCTGTAATGAAATGTTTAATCTAAGCATTGCTCATTGGTCCTGTTAACTGCTGCCCATCCATAACATCTATCTATGCTGAATACTTTTTTCTATTGATATTCTGTTTGATCTTTAATTGTATCTACTGTTTGCATTATGATTCCCCCTTGCTCTGTATATGTACATGGTTGCAATGTTCACTTATTTGGTATATTGTGGTATATTTTGTTTTTTTAATTCATTTGTTTTTCATTTGTATGGGGTTTGTTGACACTTGGTGGTTGCCATGGCAACAATTTTGGCGCAATTTCACACTGGGGGAGGGTCTTATGGAACAGTATAAATGTTTGCTTCATTCTATGTACTCTGGTCTGATGAAGGGGTGTATTCCCCGAAACGTCACTGAATAAATCCAGTATTGTCAAGACCAGTGAGTGCTGTCTCCTGATTTCCATATATATATAAAGTCCCAAGAACAGATCAGCACATCAAACGATAATACAGCAGTCAGGGTGCACTTAAATTAAAGTCCATAAATCCAAAAGCAAAAAAGGCACTCACTGTTCATAATAAAATATAACTTTTAATAAGCCAAGTTTAAAACGACATAACGTTTCGGTGTTCACATAACACCTTTGTCAAATGTCAAAAATAGTTATAGACAACTTAATGCCCAACCACTCACCTATCATACCTTAACACCCATTACCTTAAATACAGTTACACTTGGCGCTCCTGTACGCTGATCTGCCCTGTGCGCAATGACGTCATGACGTTGCTGCGTTACGTAACGTGACCACATGGTGTCACGTCGCCCAGTCAGGTTGCCATAGCTACCGGTAAACAATACCACCGTGGCTATATCGGGCTAGTAAATCCCGATTCCAAAAGCAAATGGGCATAACGGCCCATCAATAACATACTAGGCACTATACATTGGTCTGTAGTTACCAACCACAGCAACCCATGTTGCTCACAGTGAAAATCATGCGACAGGGGCGCAAATCATTAAAAAATATATAATCCCGTGTAATTACAGTTTAAAAAACGATCAATCATGAATAGCAGGGACATATGAGCGATGCATTGGTCTAATAACGGCAAATCTGCATGGATTGAATCAGAACCAATCCAATTCATCTGCCTAAGATATATATCTCCCCCACTATTTTTTCTGCATTCTAACCACATTAATTCTTGCCTCCTGGAGCATGATCAGAAACCCGTAAGGACCCACTAGGATGAAAATCCATGTGAATAGTTCTGGGTGACTTAGTATGCATCCATTACTGGTAGGTACTGTTGAAGATTTATTTGTTGTAGAACGGTCCAAAGTCAAGGACAGTGTTCAGCCCCCTAGGGACCAGAGTGTCCAGCGTATGGATCCATTTCGTTTCTACTTGTAGCAACCGGTTGTCCCTATCACCACCCCTTCTTAATGGTGGTACATGGTCGATTAACATTGACCTCAGGCTTGATAGGCTATGATTACATTCAGCAAAGTGCCTGGCGACCGGTTGTTCCGATTCCCCCTTTTTTAGTGCCTCACGTATTGCACACTGGTGGTTAGCCATCCTGTCCCTGAAACTTGTTATGGTTTTACCAATATAAACCAGAGAACATGGACAGACTAACATATAGATGACATATGTGCTAGTGCATGTTAGTCTGTGACGGATGGTAAACCGCCTATTCGTGTGCGGATGCTGGAATGTCTGGCCCCTCATCATGGTATTGCAAGTAGTACAATTACCATATGTGTAGCATCCATTCTTGGACGTCTTCAGCCAGTTATCCTTCTGGTAGCATCTGACTGGATCAGTCTTCACCAGTACATCACGCAAATTTTCAGCCCTGCGGTACACCATCCTCGGTGGTTGCATTCTGTTAAAAGGGAGAGTTGAATCCGTTTCCAGGATCGGCCAATTTTTCTGAGCCGATTTCCTAAGTATGTCACTAGTTGGAGTATAAGTGGTCACGAAATTAAGCCTTTCAGTATCCATTTTAGGCTTATCATGTCCTTTACACTTGGGGTCTTTTAACAATTCCTCCTTGTCTGCCAGGGACTCCTTGCTATGCAATCTGGCCATCTATATAGACTTCTACCTTCAACCGGTGGTTAAAGGAACACCAGCATATTTGCAGGATTCACCGAGTTTATTGAATGTCCTAAGGGACTATACCACATTACAGAAGGAGGATATCCTGGTTACCATGGATGTGGACAGCCTCTACACCTCTATTCCCCATGGGGGCGGTGTGGCGGCTGTCAGGTCCATGGTGACTGGGAACCCCCTGTATGAAGGTCCTCCCATTGAATTCCTATGCGAACTACTTACCTTGTGCTTAGAGAAAAACTTTTTTAAGTTCGAGAATGGTTACTTTTTACAGGTGTCAGGGACGGCCATGGGTTCAAACATGGCACCCACATATGCCAATCTATATATGGCCTGGTATGAACAGACTCTAATGAGACCATTTGCTCATCCCCATATCAGATACTATGCACGGTACATCGATGATGTCCTTCTGGTATGGGGGGGTAGCAAAGAGGAACTACAGGAGTGGGTGACATGTTTGAACACCATGGACAGTCCCATAAGGTTCAAGTTAGAATTTAGTAATGAGACCATACATTTCCTGGATCTTAACATATATAAAATTATGTCTGAGGATGGTTGCTCATTTGGCACTTCGTTATATACGAAGCCAACCGATCGCAATTCTTTGTTAGAAGCAAGGAGTTTCCATCCCAGACATCAGAAAATGGGGATTATCACCTCTCAGCTGATGCGGGTCATTCGTAATAATAGTGAGGTACCCACTATGATTGATCAACTAACCATTATGGAAGACAAGCTAGTAGCAAGAGGCTATGACAAAGGAACAGTCAGAAAAGTCAAGGAGGAATTATTAAAAGACCCCAAGTGTAAAGGACATGATAAGCCTAAAATGGATACTGAAAGGCTTAATTTCGTGACCACTTATACTCCAACTAGTGACATACTTAGGAAATCGGCTCAGAAAAATTGGCCGATCCTGGAAACGGATCCAACTCTCCCTTTTAACAGAATGCAACCACCGAGGATGGTGTACCGCAGGGCTGAAAATTTGCGTAATGTACTGGTGAAGACTGATCCGGTCAGATGCTACCAGAAGGATAACTGGCTGAAGACGTCCAAGAATGGATGCTACACATGTGGTAATTGTACTACTTGCAATACCATGATGAGGGGCCAGACATTCCAGCATCCGCACACGAATAGGTGGTTTACCATCCGTCACAGACTAACATGCACTAGCACATATGTCATCTATATGTTAGTCTGTCCATGTTCTCTGGTTTATATTGGTAAAACCATAACAAGTTTCAGGGACAGGATGGCTAACCACCGCTGTGCAATACGTGAGGCACTAAAAAAGGGGGAATCGGAACAACCAGTCGCCAGGCACTTTGCTGAATGTAATCATAGCCTATCAAGCCTGAGGTCAATGTTAATCGACCATGTACCACCATTAAGAAGGGGTGGTGATAGGGACAACTGGTTGCTACAAGTGGAAACAAAATGGATCCATACGCTGGACACTCTGGTCCCTAGGGGGCTGAACACTGTCCTTGACTTTGGACCGTTCTACAACAAATAAATCTTTAACAGTACCTACCAGTAATGGATGCATACTAAGTCACCCAGAACTATTCACATGGATTTTCATCCTAGTGGGTCCTTACGGGTTTCTGATCATGCTCCAGGAGGCAAGAATTAATGTGGTTAGAATGCAGAAAAAATAGTGGGGGAGATATATATCTTAGGCAGATGAATTGGATTGGTTCTGATTCAATCCATGCAGATTTGCCGTTATTAGACCAATGCATCGCTCATATGTCCCTGCTATTCATGATTGATCATTTTTTAAACTGTAATTACACGGGATTATATATTTTTTAATGATTTGCGCCCCTGTCGCATGATTTTCACTGTGAGCAACATGGGTTGCTGTGGTTGGTAACTACAGACCAATGTATAGTGCCTAGTATGTTATTGATGGGCCGTTATGCCCATTTGCTTTTGGAATCGGGATTTACTAGCCCGATATAGCCACGGTGGTATTGTTTACTGGTTGCTATGGCAACCTGACTGGGCGACGTGACACCATGTGGTCACGTTACGTAACGCAGCAACGTCATGACGTCATTGCGCACAGGGCAGATCAGCGTACAGGAGCGCCAAGTGTAACTGTATTTAAGGTAATGGGTGTTAAGGTATGATAGGTGAGTGGTTGGGCATTAAGTTGTCTATAACTATTTTTGACATTTGACAAAGGTGTTATGTTAACACCGAAACGTTATGTCGTTTTAAACTTGGCTTATTAAAAGTTATATTTTATTATGAACAGTGAGTGCCTTTTTTGCTTTTGGATTTATATATATATATATATATATATATATATATATATATATATATATATATATATATATTCACTTAAACAATGGTTGTAGTTATCTTTAAGCTTTTTAGAGCTGCTCCTATTTTTTCTATTGCCAATTTAGTTTCAATCCTACTATTACATTCCAAAAAGAACTAAGCACTTTCCTCAATCAGTCAGTATATTGATGTTTTATTACTAAAACAACAGCAGGAAAACTTAAGGTTGTTCGTACTAAACATCTTCTTAAAATGTTAGATGAGATATCTTGTAACAGAAAAAGAAACAGAAGCGTACCAGGGCACGATTCAAGTGAAGATTTATTAGTATAAAACACACGCAACTAACAATGTTGCACTTACTGGATTAAAAACAAAATGAGCCTGTAGATTTAAAATGTCTTTGTGTGCGCTGGAACAAAGATGACAAACATTTCCTATTCACCGGTCCTGGTAAATACAAGGCATCCGGACTGCCCTTCTGCAATACCGCAATGACCGTCCACACAGAAAGACCAGGAGCAGTGTCCTTTTCCTCGATGCGTTTCCCCCGAACCTCGGTCGGGCTTTATCAAGAGGTGAATGAGTACTGTTCATTTTTGGCGCTCTTCAACTTTTTAAATGTCCATATTTGACAAACACACCCCTCAGGGCCTGCCGTGGGTGTGTTATATCCTGCCCATTTGATTGGTAGAAAGTTTGTAGCAGACAAAAGGAAAAAATTGTAAACATTTCTTGTGCAGATTATCCCTTACAAAATAACTTTATGGCCTAATATCGTGGGGATACAATGTTGCAAACAATATACGCATCTTAACCATATTGTTACATACTGAATTTCAAACAGATACGATTCAATGGGGCTACATTCCCTGATACCAGCAGTCATATTCTTGCTTCTATTTGCTAACAGTGATTGTCATGAGGGCTAAAACTTCACTTAATTAATTTCTTGTGATCAATATACATATATGATTTTATGAAGAGGCAAAATCTCCGATATGGGTTATGAATAAATTCATAGAAAAAAGATTGTCTCAAACAGTACGCGGATGGATAACTACCATATGCATCTCACTAACATAATTAGACTACTCTATCTACATACCTATTATAGACCTCTGAATTATTTATTATATCTTAGACATAACTAGCCAATAAATACTATCCGAAAAATACATACATTACTCATATATAAAAAGAGAGGCATCACATCAAACCTTAAAACAATATAACCCCAATTGTAAGCAATAAAAAACTCTTATAACTATATTAAAAAATTATCTTAAGATTTTACCAATGTAATAAAAATAATAAAATTGATAAGATCACCTAAAAAATTCATATAAATTGATAAATATATATAAAATAAAATTGATATATCTAAAAATTCTAATTAAGAGTAACATATAGATAAAATACCCTAGATTTCATTTCATGGGATCTAAATATGAGGCCATTGTTTTATTACCAAACCAATGGCAATGGGTCTTTAGAATAATATAACATAACAAAATGAGTGTATAAATAATTCTTATTGTATCCATTTACAAATTACATATATGCAGCTATATCTATATCTATATTCAACCCTAGTGGTTGTAGTGTCTTTAACTTGTAGATCCATTTTGTTTCCAGTCTTCTTAAATCTAATAATCTATTTGGTTTATTTGGTGGGACCCAATCTATCACTTGTACTTTCAGTGACTTTGGATTACTGCCATGGTGTTCTAGGAAATGTTTTGATACACTATGTGTCAGAAGCTTCTCTTTGATGTTGTAGATGTGCTCATTTGTTCTGCATCTAATTTTCATTTTGGTGCGGCATACATAAAGTAGGCCACACCCACAATGCAGTAAATAGACTACATATGTGGAGTCACAATTTTTTCTACCTGAAATATTGAAAGTTTCTGTCAACTCAGAGTTAGAGAAAGTGGGAGATTTATCTACATGTGCACACATGTTGCACCTAGCTTTACCACATTTAAAGGTACCTTGCCATGTGGTTAACCAATTATCAGTGATAGAAATATTGACACCTCTCTGCTGTTTAGTGTCTCTCAATTTGCTGGGTGCCAATATATTTTTGAGACTTTTACCCTTCTTATATGTAAACACTGGTTTCTCATTTAATCTGGACCTCAATAAGGGATCTCTCACTAGAAGAGGCCAGTGTTTCTGAATGATCTTTTCAAGTTTTTTAGACCCCTCATTATAGGTGGTGATAAACCTAATGGGTTTAGTATTAGCTGAAACGGTTGTCATTAGCTCATTATGCACTCTAGTACCAATAGGTTGATCTCTATGTCTATCTTCCTTAATGAAGAGTGAGCTTCTTTCTTTTACGAGAGCTTTATCCCTGGCTTGGTTAATGACCTCCTTACTATATCCCTTTTCTAAAAATGTATTTGCCAAGATCTCGGCTTCTACTGTAAAATCCTTCAGATATGTGCAGTTTCTTCTTAAACATAAAAACTGGCTATATGGGACATTTTGGATCCAGCTTCTCTTGTGTGCACTTTTAGCTTGGATGAAGCTGTTCCTATCTGTTGTTTTACTAAAATTTCTAACTGCAATTTTACTGTCTTTATCTTTATATAAAATTAGGTCCAGAAATTCGATTTGAGTATTGGAATAGGCTTTAGTGAATTTTAAATTGTAATCATTATTATTAATAAAATTTATAAAACTATCAATTGATATCTCATCCCCTTTCCACAAAATTAAAACATCATCTATATACCTTCCATATTTAATTATATTATTAATAAAAGGATTATTGTTCCAAATAAATTCGTGTTCGAAGGCATTTACATACAAGTTGGCATATGAGGGGGCGAAGGTCGTCCCCATTGCTGTTCCCTGCGTCTGAGGTAAAATTTATGTTAAAAAATAAAATAGTTGTGTTTAAGAATAAACTTCATACACTCTACCAAAAAATTAGTATGATGTGATGGGATTTGCCAGTTGTCTAATTCTTCCTTAACTTTCTCTAGTCCCTTATCATGGGGAATACAGGTGTAAAGGGACGACACATTGCAGCTTATCCACCACATATCCTTTTCCCACTTTATACCTTCATATTTATATTCATATATTTTTCACCAGGGGCTGGAGATAATAGTCAACATATTTAGAGAGGTTCTCACTGATGGAACCCAACCCTGAAATTATAAGCCTCCCTGGGGGATTAAGAGGGTCCTTATGGACTTTAGGGAAGTGGTAAAATATTGAAATATTTGGCTGTTGACTACTTAAAAATTTAAATTCATCGTTATTCAATATACCATCTTCCTTAGCCTTATTCAAAATCTTATTTAATTATTTAATAAAATTTTGAGTTGGGTCCCATGATAGTAATTTGTAGGTATTAAGATCATTTAAAATATTATTCGCTTCTTTTGTATAATCTTCTCTACGCTGTATAACTATGCCTCCACCAGGGCATGAGGGCACGATTCAAGTGAAGATTTATTAGTATAAAACACACGCAACTAACAATGTTGCACTTACTGGATTGAAAACAAAATGAGCCTGTAGATTTAAAATGTCTTTGTGTGCACTGGAACAAAGATGACAAACAGTTTCTATTCACCGGTCCCGGTAAATACAAGGCGTCCGGACTGCCCTTCTGCAATACCGCAATGACCGTCCACACAGAAAGACCAGGAGCAGTGTCCTTTTCCTCGACGCGTTTCCCCCGAACCTCGGTCGGGCTTTATCAAGAGGTGAATGAGTACTGTTCATTTTTGTCTAGATGAGATATCTGTTGATGAGGAATGTATCCTGGTTTCAATTGATGTATACACACTTTATTTTTGCATCCCACTTGTTCAGGGACTTTTTGCCCTACAACAAAGGGTGAAAATTTTGGCTAACATTGATGCAGAATGTGTGGGATTTGTAATTGAAGCTACAGGAAACCTCCTGACACATAATTATTTACTGTTCATGGGAAAATTCTATGTACAAAAATGTGGAACAGTGATGGGGGCAAGACTTTCCCCCTCCTATGCCAATCTGTATTTAAGCTTCTTTGAATTAATAAGAATTTACTCTGACACTAATCCCTTAAAAAAACATATAAACGCCTATTTTAAGTATATATACACAACCTACTATTAGTCTAGAAGGGAAATACTGAACAACTTTAGGAATTCATGAATTACATAAATAGCAATGATATGAATTTAAAATGTACTCATAACAGCTCAGCTACAGAATTGTCATTTTTGGATGTGTTGCTGAAATCCAACCTAATCCAACATGTTCCGTGCCATTACAGCACTTTGTCAGGGATAGGGTTAAGTTCACTAAGCACAGTTTAAAACCAGTAAGTAATCCAATCAGAGTGGATCTAGCATATTCTAGCCAATATATATATATATACCGTATCTCACAAAAGTGAGTACACCCCTCACATTTTTGTAAATATTTTATTATATCTTTTCATGTGACAACACTGAATAAATGACACTTTGCTACATGTTCATGTTTGCTGCTGCCCGACATCCCATTGATTCCTATGGGAAGTGTGTACACCTAATACCCTAACATGTACCCCAAGTCTAAACACCCCTAATCTGCCCCCCTACACTGCCGCCACCTATATTAAACATGATAGCCCCTAAACCGCCGCTCCCGAACCCCGCCGCAACTATAATAAATATGTTAACCCCTAAACCGCCGATCCCGGACCGCACCGCAACTATAATAAATATGTTAACCACTAAACCGCCACTCCAGGACCCTGCCGCCACCTACATAATACCTATTAACTCCTATCCTGCCCACCTACACCGCCGCCACTTTAATAAAATTATTAACCCCTAAAACTAAGTCTAACCCTAACCCTAACACCCCCCTAACTTAAACATTAATTAAATACATCTAAATAAATATTATTCTTATTAACTATATTAATTCTATTTAAAACTAAATACTTACCTTTAAAATAAACCCTAATAGAGCTACAATCTAACTAATAATTATATTGTAGCTATTTTAGGATTTATTTTTATTTTACTGGCAATTTCAATTTATTTTAACTAGGTACAAAAGCTATTAAATAGTTATTAACTATTTAATAGCTACCTAGATAAAATAAAGTCAAATTTACCTGTAAAATAAAAACTAACATAAGTTACAATTACACCTAACACTACACTATCATTAACTAAATTATTCCTATTTAAAACTAAATACTTAACTGTAATTAATAAATACATTGTAGCTATTTTAGGATTTATATTTATTTTACAGGTAACTTTGTATTTATTTTAACTAGGTAAAATAGTTATTAAATAGTTATTAAATATTTAATAACTACCTAGCTAAAAAAAATACAAAATTACCTGTAAAATAAATCCTAACCTAAGTTACAATTAAACCTAACACTACACTATCATTAAATAAATTAAATTAATTAACTACAAATACCTACAATTAAATACAATTAAATAAACTAACTAAAGTACAAAAAAAAAAACTAAGTTACAAAAAATAAAAAAATATTACAAGATTTTTAAACTAATTACACCTAATCTAAGCCCCCTAATAAAATAACAAAGCCCCCCAAAATAAAAAAATGCCCTTCCCTATTCTAAATTACAAAAGTTAACAGCTCTATTACCAGCCCTTAAAAGGTCCTTTTGCGGGGCATGCCCCAAAGTAATCAGCTCTTTTCCATGTAAAAAAAAATACAACCCCCCCACCAACATTAAAACCCACCACCCACATACCCCTACTCTAACCCACCCAAACCCCCCTTAAAAAAACCTAACACTAACCCCCTGAAGATCTCCCTACCTTGAGTCGTCTTCAGCCAGCCGACCACCGATGGAACAGAAGAGGACATCCGCAGCAGCCAAAGTCATCATCCAAGGGGCGCTGAAGAGGTCTTCCATCTGATAGAAGTCTTCATCCATGCGGCATCTTCAATCTTCATCCATCCGGAGCGGAGCGGAGCCTTCTTCAAACGAGCCGACGCAGAGCCATCCTCTTCCATTGACGCCTACCCGACGAATGGATATTTCTTTAAGTGACGTCATCCAAGATGGTGTCCCTCGAATTCCGATTGGCTGATAGGATTCTATCAGCCAATCGGAATTAAGGTAGGAAAAATCTGATTGGCTGATGCAATCAGCCAATCAGATTCAAGTTCAATCTGATTGGCTGATCCAATCAGCCAATCAGATTGAGCTTGCATTCTATTGGCTGTTCTGATCAGCCAATAGAATGCGAGCTCAATCTGATTGGCTGATTGCATCAGCCAATCAGATTTTTCCTACCTTAATTCCGATTGGCTGATAGAATCCTATCAGCCAATCGGAATTCAAGGGACACCATCTTGGATAACGTCACTTAAAGGAATATCCATTCGTCGGGTAGGCGTTGTTGGAAGAGGATGGCTCCGCATCGGCTCGTTTGAAGAAGGCTCCGCTCTGGATGGATATTTAGATTTATTTAATTAATATTTAAGTTAGGGGGGTGTTAGGGTTAGACTTAGGTTTAGGGGTTAATAATTTTATTATAGGTTGCGGCGGTATAGGGGGGCAGGATAGGGGTTAATTAATTTAATATAGGTGGCGACGGTGTAGGGGGGCAGATTAGGGGTTAATAAGTTTAATATAGGTGGAGGCGGGGTCCGGGAGCGGCGGTTTAGGGGTTTAACAATTTATTTAGTTGTGGCGGGGTGCGGGATCCGCAGGATAGGGGTTAATAAATTTATTATAGGTGGTGGCGGTATAGGGGGGCAGGAAAGGGGTTAATAGGTATAATGTAGGTGGCGGCAGGGTCCGGGAGCGGCGGTTTAGTGGTTAATACATTTATTATAGTTGTGGCGGGGTCTAGGAGCGCCGGTTTAGGGGTTGATACATTTATTATAGTTGCGGCGGGGTCTAGGAGTAGCGGTTTAGGGGTTAATAACTTTATTTAGTTGCGGGGGGCTCTGGGGGCGCCGGTATAGGGGGTAGAACAGTATAGTATTGTGTGGGTGCTTAGTGACAACTTATCAATAAAGCTGGGAAAAAGCCGAAGAGCAGCGAGATCGGATGAGTGATATCTATCACAGTCCGCTGCTCATCGCCCCGTACTTGGTGCGCGGCTTTTTGACAGCTTTTTTGATAACTTTGGCAAACGTATTCAGGTCTGCGGCGGCAATGTGAGGCGAGCTTAGGCAGGCGTATTGAGGCCGGCGATGGCAGGTTCGTACGGAGCTTGATAACTAGAGGCCACTGCATCAAATTAGTCTGCATGGCTGTTGTCCCAGAAGGAAGCCTCTTCTAAAGATGATGCACAATAAAACCTGCAAACAGTTTGCTAAAGACAAGCAGACTAAGGACATGGATTACTGGAACCATGTCCTGTGGTCTGATGAGACAAAGTTAATTTATTTGGTTCAGAGGGTGTCAAGCGTGTGTGGCGGCAACCAGGTGAGGAGTACAAAGACAAGTTTGTCTTGCCTACAGTCAAGCATGGTGGTGGGATTGTCGTGGTCTGGGCCTGTATGAGTGCTGCCGGCACTGGGGAGCTACAGTTCATTGCCAACATGTACTGTGACATACTGAAGCAGAGCATGATCCCCTCCCTTCGGAGACTGGGCCGCAGGGCAGTGTTCCAACATGATAACGACCACAAACACCTCCAAGATGACCACTGCCTTGCTAAAGAAGATGAAGGTAAAGGTGATGGACTGGTCAAGCATGTTTCCAGACCTAAACCCTATTTATCATCTGTGGGGCATCCTCAAACAGAAGGTGGGAGAGTGCTCCGTGATGTTGTCATGGAGGAGTGAAAGAGGACTCCAGTGGCAACCTGTGAAGCTCTGGTGATCTCCATGCCCAGGAGGGTTAAGGTAGTGCTGGAAAATAATAGTGGCCACACAAAATATTGAAACTTTGGGCCTAATTTGGACATTTCCACCTAGGTGGTGTACTCACTTTTGTTGCCAACGGTTTAGACATGAATGGCTGTGTGTTGAGTTATTTTGAGGGGCAAACAAATGTACTTTGTTATAGAGGCTGTACACTCACTACTTTACATTGTAGAAAAATGTCATTTCTTCAGTGTTGTCAAATGAAAATATATAATAAAATATTTACAAAAATGTGAGGGGTCTACTCACTTTTGTGAGATACTGTATATATATATACAGCCCATTAAATCCCTAATCTTAAAAATAAAATAGTAATAATAATTAAAAAAAATCCCAAATAGGTACTCACCGTTCCTGAAGTCCGGCAGAAAAGGTCTTCTTCCAGGCGGCTCCTTCATCTTCTATCTTCATCCTGTGTGAAGAAGGCGCGGAGCGGAAGTACAGAACTGTCTTCAGCGATGTGCGGTCCTCAGCGGTGAGGTGACGATCCTCGGTGGCGTGGAGGCTGCTCTTCATTCGATGTCCATCACACACTGAAAATTAAATGCAAGGTACCACATTCAATTTGGGGTACCTTGCATTCCTATTGGCTGGAATGTTTAAATCAGCCAATAGGATTAGAGCTACTTAAATCCTATTGGCTGTTAAATCAGCCAATAGGATTTCAGCAGCTCTCATCCTATTGGCTGATTTCAAAATTTCAGCCAATAGGAATGCAAGGTACCCCAATAAAAATGGGGTACCTTGCAATCAATCTCCAGTGTGCGATGGACGATCGCATGAAAATGAGCCTTCATGCCGCTGAGGACAGCCACCACTGAAGACCGCCGCTGAGGACCTCTGTTGAGGATTGCCGATGAGAACCGCCACTGAGGACCGCCACTGAGATTACGTGCATCGGAGAAGCCAGCTCCACACCTCCGTTCCGTGCCGCCTTTGCTCTGGATGAAGATAAAAGATGATGAAGCCGCCTGGAAGAAGACCTTCTCCGCTGGACTTCAGGAATGGTGAGTACCTATTTTGGGCTTCGTTTAAGGATTTTATTTTTATTTTATTTTTAAGATTAAGGATTTAATGGGCTGTAAAAGAGCTGAATGCCCTTTTAATGGCAGTAAAAGAGCAGAATGCCCATTTAAAGGTATTGCCCATACAAATGCCCCTTTAGGGGCAATGGGTAGTTTAGTTTTTTTAATATTAGGTTTTTCCTTTTGGGATTTGGTGGGTGGGGAGTTTTTAATGTTAGGGGGGACTTTTTTTTAAACATAAAAGAGCTGTTTAACTTAGGGCAATGCCCCACAAAAAGCCATTTTAAGGGTTATGGGTAGTTTAGTTTAGATTAGGAACTGTTTTTATTTTGGGGGGCTTTTTTTCATAAGGATTAGGTTTAATATTTTATATCTTTGATAATTTTGTTTATTTGTTTCTGTAATTTCAGAGTTTTAATTTTTTTATTTTAGATTATTTATTTTGTAATTTAATGTTAGGTTTTATTTAAGTGTAACTTAGTATTGGGGTTAATTTATGGGGTGTTTGGTTAGGGGCCTTAGTAATGAATTTAATTATTTGCATTGTGGGGGAAGGTGGGGGTTTAGAAGTTAATAGGTTAAATAGGTTTATTGCGATGTGTCTTTTTGGCGTTTTAAGGGTTAATAGGTTAATTAGGTTTATTGTGATGTGGGGGTTTGTCGGTTTAGGGGGTAATTATGTTATTTGCGGATTAGTGGTTAATTACTTTATTATTTTGCGATGTGGGGGTTTGCGGTTTAAGTGTTTTTTAATACTTTGTGCGGGAGGTTAGGTTTTTTTGTTATACTTTGTGCGGACGGTTACGTGTTTTTTATTTTGTTCTTGCAGGCGGTATACATTATTAATTTGTGCGGGCGGTTGCATGTTTTTTTTTTTTTTTTTAGGCTTTGGGTTTGCCTACACTGCATCCAGGAGGATTCCGAAAAAGGCAGGGTGGTGAAAGAATCCACCAAAGGTTATACAGCCAACATTCCTTTGAGGATGCGTGCGCAACTGGCGACAGCAACAGATGCTTTACAAACGCGATAATAGTATAGATATGTGTATATGTATTTACAGACATATATGAAGCGTGAAAGGTTGAAAAACACCCTTACTTGTGCGAAAACCCAATCACGTTTATCCAAGTGCGCTAACCTGATATGAAAAAATAATATTTCATACTCCAACGTTCTTCACATAGAATAGTATTTTCTATTTATTCATAAACACAAATGATATATATATATATATATATATATATATGATGTTGTTTTAGTAAAATATATATATATATATCTATACCTATATATGACCCTGGGGAGGTCTCCCCAAAGGTGATGGAGGAAACCAGACTATGGGGCCCATTTATCAAGCTCCAGATGGATCTTGAGGGCCCGTGTTTCTGGCGAGCCTGCAGGCTAGCCAGAAACAGCAGTTATGAAGCAGCTGTCTAAAGACCGCTGCTGCATAACATGTCTGCCTGCTCTGAGCAGCCGGACAGACATTGCTGCAATTGAACCCGATCGACTATGATCGGGTTGATTGACACCCCCTGTTGGCGGACGATTGGCCGTGAATCTGCAGGGGGCGGCGTTGCACCAGCAGCTCACAAGAGCTGCTGGTGCAATGCTGAATACGGAGAGCGTATTGCTCTCCGCATTCAGCGAGGTCTGTCGGACCTGATCCGCACTGTTGGATCAGGTCCACCAGACCTTTGTTAAATATGCCACATGGACTCCTTGCCCAGTGTGCTTAGAAGAATGTGGCTGAACTTCACTGACAAGGCCCACAAAAGGCCAAAACAATTGTCTGGGGTTGTCAAGGTAAAGCACTCTAACCTCTACTAACATTGGAATGTGAAATATTTACATTAAATACAGAGTATAACACTTTATTATTATTATTATTATACTTTATTTATGAAGTGCCATCCTATTCCGCAACGCTGTCCATGGATACAGTTCATTTAAATAAGACAATAATATAAAACTTGTAAGAGCAGGACAAAATTTAAAAACACATACAGGAGGAATTGAGGGTCCTATTCCTGTGGGAACTTACAATCTAGAAGGGTAGGAGGTTGAGAAACAGGAGTTGAGGACTGCAAGATTGAGATGAAATATAAATATTGCATAAATATGTTTTTGCATGTTTTCATCTACTTGACTGTAAAGGGCTCCAATGCACTTATATTTATTTCTACAAATGTGTACATATGTATTTGTTTGTTTTTATGTGTATATATGTCTGTAAATACATATATAAACATATAAGTACCCTGTTTAACAGTGTAAATTTGCTGTCCCCTTAAAATAACGCAACACACAGCCATTAATGTCTAAACCATTGGCAAAAAAGTGAGTACACCCCTGTCCAAATTGGGCCCAATTAGCCATTTTCCCTCCCAGTGTCATGTGACTCATTAGTGTTACAAGGTCTCAGGTGTGAATGGGGAGCAGGTGTGTTACATTTGTTGTTATCGCTCTCACACTCTCTCATACTGGTCACTTGAAGTTCAACATGGCACCTCATGGCAAATAACTCTCTGAGGATCTGAAAAAAAGAATTGTTGCTCTACATAAAGTTGGCCTAGGCTATAAGAAGATTGTCAAGACCCTGAAACTGAGCTGCAGCACGGTGGGCAAGACCATACAGCAGTTTCACAGGACAGGTTCCACTCAGAATAGGCCACGCCATGGTCGACCAAAGAAGTTGAGTGCACGTGCTCAGCATCAAATCCAGAGCTTTTCTTTGGGAAATAGACGTATGAGTGCTGCCAGCATTGCTGCAGAGATTGAAGGGGTGGGGGGTCAGCCTGTCAGTGCTCAGACCATATGCCGCACATTGCATCAAACTGGTCTTCTAAAGATGATGTACAACAAAATCTGCAAACAGTTTGCTGAAGACAAGCAGGCTAAGGACTTACTGGATTACTGGAACCATGCCCTGTGGTCCGATGAGACCAAGATTAAATTAATTTGGTTCAGATGGTGTCAAGCGTGTGTGGCGGCAACCGGTGAGAAGTACAAAGACAAGTGTGTCTTGCCTAAAGTTAAGCATGGTGGTGGGAGTGTCATGGTCTGGGCCTGCATGATTGCGGCCAGCACTGGAACCATGAACGCCAACATGTACTGTGACATACTGAAGCAGAGCATGATCCCCTCCCTTCGGAGAGTGGGCCGCAGCTCAGTATTCCAACATGATAACGACCCCAAACACATCTCCAAGATGACCACTGCCTTGCTAAAGAAGCTGAGGGTAAAGGTGATGGGCTGGCCAAGCATGTCTCCAGACCTAAACCCTATTGAGCATCTCTGGGGCATCCTCAAACGGAAGTGATTTCGTCATGGAGGAGTTGAAGACGACTCCAGTGGCAATCTGTGTAGCTCTGGTGAACTTCATGCCCAAGAGGGTTAAGGCAGTGCTGGAAAATAACGGTGGCCACACAAAATATTGCCCAATTTAGACATTTCCCTTTAGGGATGTACTCACTTTTGTTGCCAATGGTTTAAACATTAATGGCTGTGTGTTGAGTTATTTTGAAGGGACAGCAAATTTACACTGGCTGTACACTCACTACTTTACATTGTAGCAAGGTTTAATTTCTTCAGTGTTGTCACATGAAAAGATAAAATACAATATTTACAAAAATGTGAGGGGTGTACTCACTTTTGTGGAATATATATAAAAGTCTTATGTCACCATTAGATTTGTTGTTTTAGCAAAGTTTTTATGACCATCCATATTTATTTTTTGGTCTCTTTATTAAGATACAAACAGAAAATACAGGAATTGATGACTGCTGCTTCATAAATCAACTCCTTGGTGTTTAAGAATATAGTTCCATAAATAAAGCATAATGGGGTCAATAACAACCCTTTAGAAATGCTTATCAAATGATTCATCTCCAAAATTTCTCATAGACTTAAATTTGTACATTAATAATTTGATATGCATTTTTATTATTATTATTATTATTATTATTATTATTATTATTATTATTATTATCATTTTTACTATTATTATTATTATTATTATTATTTATAATAATTTCAGTCAGAAGACTGAACTCAGTGTATTGTATGAATTAACACTTATAACTTTACAAATATTTTTTTAAAGGAAAAACATCTGTCAAGAATTATACACTTTGCCTGTAGATTGTGTATCTTCTCACAAAGCATTTAATATATGCTTTTCTTTATTTTCTAAATTCCCATCTTTGCTTGAACACTTTTTTCTATCTTCAGTTTTTTTTAACAAATGCAGAGCTATTTAGTTTAAGTTTTTAGTTGCTCAAGTGTAAAGTTTTGTAAGAAAAAAAGAGCTTTACCCCTGACACTTCTTGTGCTATAGAATCCTGTAGAAAATGAGATAAACTGTTGCACAATTTATAACAGTATTTGTTATGCTTGCCAAGCTAAATTGAACTAATACCACTATGAATAGAGATAGTTTAGTTTTATCTGAAGGTGGAATAATACAGCTTTAGCCCATCACTGTCATTTATATCAGAGACTTCTCTCATCTGTCATAACAAAGAAGCTATGAAAAATGGAATCCTAAATTTAATTTAGAAGCCAATTTGCAGTTAATCTATGGAGTAATTCCACTGTGAATAATGCAGAAATTTGGATGCATGTCCAGTCATTTCAACTTGGTTTATTTTTTTATATATATATATTTTTTTGTATTAATGAAAATTGTACCGCATAGAAATTATTCCTTAAACACTTAAGTATCTGTTTTCATCTATTCATTTTTTTTTTCCTTTTATGTGACAGAAAGCTTGCATCCCAAGAGTTATGAAGTCTTTCTTTTCTGAAAAATCCATTTTCAAAGCATGTATATAAACCAGAGTAAAAAGAATGGGCTGTATGTAGCGACTCCCATTATATTTAAGCTTTGAACAAATTAATATAATAATGCAGGGACATTAAACTGATGTTTAAACATCTTCAATACCATATAGTGAGCTTTTTGATCAAGAGATAAAGGCAGGCATTCTTCAAACATTGAATGGGCCAGCACACTTTAAATGTGTGTCAAAGTTAATACACAATTATGTAGGCCTTAAAAAAAAATAATGATCACCAGTTCTCACCAGGATGCAAACATATTATGGCATGCTCTGCTTGAGTGCAGATTTGAACATTAGAATGTCACAGTTATTAGGTGTTTAAAAGAAACTTTCTATTAATATAAATTATTAAATGCAATAATCTTGAAATATAAATATTATAAAAATGTAATTGAATGGTGAACTATGATTATTTATTTAAAAATATCCTTGAATTCTTCACCTAACTAAATACCATAAAGGACTAATTGTTGTTTTTATCCTCACTATCTGTCAGGTAGATTATGAGTTGTGCGTGTGTGTTTTAACGCTGTATAGCTGTACTGCAATCCTTTTAGCCTGTAACGCAACGTCAGTCCCGCACTCGTAAAAATGACGTTTTTTCATGGGACTTCCATAGCACAGCCATTACGTTACAGCCTATACTGACAAGATCCGTTCTGTCATCTTAGAGCAGTAGTTATGAGTTTTATGCCACAAAACTGTAACATAAAACTCATAACTAAAGTGTTACGAAGTACACTAAACACGCATAAACTACCTATTAACCCCTAAACCAAGGCCCTCCAACATCGTAAATACTATATTAAAGTTATTAACCCCTAATCTGTCACTCCTGACATCGGCGCCAATAATAAAATGTATTAACCCCTATTCCGCCACTTCCCCGACATTGTCACCACTATAATAAATTTATTAACCCCTAAAACGCATTGCAAAAACTATTTAAATATTATTAACCCCTAATCTTCCACCTCCCCACATCACCCCCACTATACTAAAGTTATTAACCCCTATTCCGCCGCTCCCTGACACCGCCGCCACTATAATAAACCTATAAACCCCTAAACCACAAGCCCCCAACAACAAAATATACTAACTTAAACTATTAACCCCTAAACCTAAAGCCCCCACATTGCAAGAAACAAATTTAAACTAGTAACCCCTAAACCTAACGTCCCCCTAACTTTATATTAAAATTACAATTTCTCTATCTTAAATTAAAATAAAACTTACCTGATTTGAGCAGCCAATAGGATTTTAGCAGCCCTAATTCCTATTCGCTGATTCAAATTTTTCAGCCAATAGAAATACAATGGTACCCCCAGTATAAAAGGGGCACCTTGCATTTCAATCCTCAGTGTGCGGCGGACAAAGTCATGAAGAGGACCTCCACGTCGGATCGATGGACCTCCACCTGGACCTTTGCCTTGGACCTCCGTCTTGGACCTTCGACTAGACCTCTGCTTTGGACCTCTGCCTGGACCTCCGCCTCCACGAATTGACCACTCTGCCTCTGCAGGGATGAAGAAGATGCCGGTCATGTGATGGATGAAGATGGAGCCGCCGGGATGAAGATGGAGCCTGGATGAAGATGGAGCCGCCGGGATGAAGATTGTTCAAGCGGGACTTCAATCAATGTGAGTACCTAAAAAGGGGTTAGTGTTAGTTTTTTTTAAGATTTTTTGGAGTGTTTTTTTTTTTTAGATTAGGGTGGGCAATCTTAAAAGAACTGAATGCTCTTTCAAGGGCAGCAAAAGAGCTGAATGCCCTTTTCAGGGCAATGTCCATGCAAATGCCCTTTTCAGGTCAATGGGTCGATTAGGTTTTTTAGATAGTTTTTTTATTTTGTTGGTTTGGGGGGGGTGGGGGTTTGTAATGTTAGTGGGTCTTTGTATTTTTTTTAGAAAAAGAGCTGATATCTTTAGGGCAATGCCCTACAAAAAGCCCTTTTAAGGGCTATTGGTAGTTTATTCTAGATTAGGTTTCTTTTATTTTTTTTATTTATTTTTTTAAATAGTATTAGTATAGGAATAACTTTTATTATTTTGGATAATTCGCTTGTTATTTTGTGTAATTTTTTTTTGTTTTGGGATGGGGTTTTTTTTAGGTTAGGGATTGGGCATTTCATAAAAGAGCTTAATACCCTTTTAAGGGCAGGAAAAAGAGCTTAATGTCCTTTTAAGGGCAATGCCCATACAAATGGCCTTTTCAGGGCGATGGGTAGATTAGGTTTTACTTTATTTTTATTTTGTGGGTTTGTATACAGTTTGGCGGTGTTTGTTTTTCTTTTGTAGGAAAAGAGCTGTTATCTTTAGGGCAATGCACTACAAAAGGCCCTTTTTAGGGCCCACAAAAGGCCTTTTTAAGGGCCCTTGGTAGTTTATTATAGATTAGGCTTTTTTATTTTTGGATGTTTTTTTTTTTAAACAGAGTATTCGAATATGAATACTTTTTATTGTTTTGGATAAAAAATAATAATTTTGTAATGGTAGTTTTTTTATTTTTTGTAATGTTAGGTTTTAGTGTTAGGCAGCTTAGATTTTATTTTAATTTCACAGGTAAGTTTGTATTTATTTTAACTAGGTGGTTAGTAAATAGTTAATAATTATTTACTAACTAGTCTACCTAGTTAAAATAAATACAAACTTACCTGTGAAATAAAATTAAGACCTAAGCTAGTTACAATATAACTATTAGTTATATTGTAGCTAGCTTAGGTTTTATTTCACAGGTAAGTATGTATTTAGTTTTAAATAGGTATTATTTAGTTAATAATTGTAACTTTAATTTAGCTCAATTTTAATTATGTTAAAGTTAGGGGGGTTAGGATTAGTGCTAGGTTTAGGGTTACAGTTAGGTTTAGGGGTTAATATAGTTTAATTTAGTTTGTTGCGATGTGGGGGGCTGGCGGTTTAGGGGTTAATAGGTTTATTTAGTGGTAGTGATGTGGGAGGCCAAATGTTTAGGGGTAAATAACTTTATTTAGTGGCGGCGATGGGCGGGGAGCAACAGAATAGGGGTTAATAGATTTATTATAGTGTGGGCGATGTTGGGGTGCAGGGGAATTGGGGTTAATAACTTTAGTATAGTGGTGGCGATATCGGGAGCAGCAGATTAGGGGTCAATAGATTTATTTTGGTGGCGGCGATATCGGGAGTGGCAGATTAGGGGTTAATAACTTTACGTAGGTGTCGGTGATGTCGAAGGCAGCAGATTATGGGTGTTTAGACATGGGTTTATGTTAGGGTGTTAGGTTTAAACATAACTTTTTTTCCCCCCATAGACATCAATGGGACTGCGTTACAGAGCTTTTCATTCCGCGATCGCAAGTGTTAGTTTTGTTTCTAACCCGCTCTCCCCATTGATGTCTATGGGGAAAGCGTGCACAACCACATCAAAACAGCGCTTGTATTTTGTGCAGTATGGAGCTTAATGCATGTATTAGTTGGCATGCAGATTGACTGTGTTATGGCCTCTAACAGATTTAAGCATTATAATATATATATATATATATATATATATATATATATATATATATATATATATATATATATATATATATAAATATATATATATATATATATATATATATATATATATATATATATAATGTAAGCAGAAGGACGCGCACTCCAAAGGGCTTGTATTTAAATATTCACCTTTATTGTGAACGTTTTGGAGTTTATACAGCTTGTCCTCAGACAGGCAAAGTATGAACAGTTACAATTACCACCACCGTGACTAAATACCCATCCCACCGCAACGCCACACTCTACACGTTGGACACACCCCAATAGGGAGCTGTCGGCTGTGTCAGTGCGGCGAAGCAATAGGAAACCCAGTGACATAAAAAAGCATTACATTAAAAACAAGTCAACTGTAGATGATAGGTACAAAGCAGGATATGACAAATAGTAATACAATTATAGAGCGGCAAATGATCTGCCGTAATCGCGTCACCATGGTGACAATACAACAAACTCATACATTGGCCAGTATACTTAAGCCAATCAGAGCAAACAATAACATACCAAACTGTCAGAACTTAGGCAGTGAGAATTGCCATTATAGCAAAATGGAGAAAGCAAACGTAATATGTATGATCGTCATTGCTGAGAGAGCCCAGAGCTACAGGGCCGGGTGTAAATCAACCCGATAGCAAAATAATAACAAAGTAGTTCTGTGTTCCCGAGCAGCCCACGATCACCATAGTAACCGCCAAGCACAGGCGATAACAAGAAATAATTGAAAGCAAATAGGAGAGAGGGCAATATAGTAAATACAGATAAAGAGGAATATACTAGTCAAGCAGCTAATATGGGAACGTCAGTATGGGGGAGTTCAAACAAAACATTAGGGAGGACAAACATTGTCCTTTGCGTAGTTTGCACAAGGCAGACAGTTTGAGCCCACACTTAACTGACGAACTATGGGACATGAAAGAGTACCATCAGAACCGCCTTAAAGAAAGCGGTACAAAATTACTATGGATAGACAATAATCTAGCATGAACACTAAAATTATTCCAAAACAGAGGGTTCAAGGTAACCATGGGTACCATTCCAAAAACTAGAGATAAAAGAAAGAAATAAACAAAGAAGTAAATGAAATACAAAAAATAAATATAAAAAATAATAAATAAAGAATAATGACAGGTATGGAGAGTACTCCATTAAAGAAAGACAAAAATGAAGCATGCAAAATGGAGATGACTATTGCCCATAAGACAACTTGGCAAAGAAAGCAAACAAAAGGATAGATTGTGGCTCTCAATAAACATAATGAATAGATTATGGCTCTCAATAAGGCATACTGGTGTATCTAAAGAAACACCTACAATTCAAGGAATGCATTGAGTCCCTTTGGTGTGACAGTTTCCAGCTTGTACATCCAGCGGGACTCCCTCTGTAGTAATAGTTTGTTGTGATCACCTCCCCTACTCAAGGGTGGAATGTGATCTATTATGGTGTATTTCAGATCGGAAACCCTATGTTGGCAATCCACGAAGTGACAGGCTACGACTGTTCAGATTCTCCTCGTTTGAGGGCAGTCCGAATGGCAGAGCGGTGATTTGCCATCCGCGTTCTCAGGTCATCAGAAGTTTTGCCCACATAGTACAGACCACAGGGGCAGTGTAACAAGAACACAATGTAGGTCGTAGTACATATAAGGCGGTATTTGTGTCTATATATCTGGCGTCTGTGTGGGTGCATGAAAGATGACCCCATAATCAACCCATTACAGGTTACGCATCCAAGACAGGGGAAGACTCGTTTTTTCTTATTTGTCTCCAGCCAAGTCGTCTGACGGTAGCAGTCCATTGGATCTGTTTTGATCAGAAAGTCACGCAGGGATCTAGCTCTGCGGAACCCCAATCTGGGAGTTGACATTTGTGTAAAAGGGAGAGATTTATCAGACTTCAGGATACTCCAGTGTTTCTGAAGTACCCCTGAAATTGCATTATTGTCTCCCGTATACGTGGTGACAAAGGTCATCCGTTGATCCGTCCTTTCTTTATGTGATCCAGAGGTCAGATCTAAAGTGGATCACTGTGTATATATCAAAACCTCAGGGTATTCCCTCATTCTGAACCTAGATGACATCTCATCCAGTTGTTGGAGTTTGTTCTCTTCCTCAGTGTTGTTCCTAACGACCCGTAGTAATTGGGACTTCGGCAGTGATTTTTTTGTTGCTGGAGGATGGCAGCTTGTATAGTGTCACAGAGAGTTCCTATCTGTGTTCTTCCTGAACAAGATAGAATGTATTCTGTTCTGTTTCTTATATAGGCGTACGTCCAGGAAGTCCACTTGTGTCCTGTCAAATTGAATCTTGAACTGTAAAGCAGGATTAGCCAAATTAAGCTGTTCAAACCATTCCTCAAACTCCATCTGTGACCCAGACCAGAAGAGGAGCAGGTCATCAATGTATCTTCTAAAGAAAATAATTTTTTCATGCTTGAAGAGATCTGTTCCAAATTCCTTGAACCACGCCATAAATAAATTAGCGTACAATGGGGCCACATTCGACCCCATTGCCGTTCCTGTTAGTTGTAAGAAAAACTTCTGCTCAAATCTAAAATAATTCGTGGTTAGGCAAATCTGCAGTAGATAGAGTAGGACTTCGGTTGGAGGCCCTATGTATGGGGTTCTTGATAGATGAAATTCAACTGCCTTTAAACCCTCTGTGTGTGGGATCACGGTATAAAGGCTTGTGACATCAATTGTCACAAGCAAAACATTCTCATCCAAGGGACCCCGATCCCTAAGAATGGTCAGCAATGTGGATGAATCTTTGAGGTATGAAGACATATGTTGGACCAGGGGCTGGAGAAAAGAGTCTACAAAGATCGCCAAAGGCTGCTGTAAAGAGCCTATAACCGAGACTTTCCTGCTTTGTACCTATCATCTACAGTTGACTTGTTTTTAATGTAATGCTTTTTTATGTCACTGGGTTTCCTATTGCTTCGCCGCACTGACACGGCCGACAGCTCCCCATTGGGGGGGGTGTCCAACGTGTAGAGCGTGACGTTGTGGTGGGATGGGTATTTAGTCATGGTGGTGGTAAGTGTAACTGTTCATACCTTGCCTGTCTGAGGACGAGCTGTATAAGCTCGAAAACGTTCACAATAAAGGTGAATATTTAAATACAAGCCCTTTGGAGTGCGCTTCCTTCTGCTCACATTTGATATCATTTTTGCTGCACCCAAGGCCTGGTTTTGCAAGTTAGGAGTGCACTTTGTCTGTATACATTTATAACAAAAACTTTTGTTGCACCCAACGAACTTTGTGCTATCACATACCCTCCACGGACTACCCTGTTCAGTCTATCTTTGTTTACTGTATGATATGACCACAATCCAGGATACAGATCACGAGGAGGGTGATGCTATTAGTGCTCCCATACCTGGAGCAGCCGTTTTTCAATTTACCCAAGCAGATGCGGATTTGATCCGCTTTGACAGATTGGTCTCACGACCTACCCTGGATAGACCTTCTTTCATCTATACCCACTTACTTAAATTAAAACAGAAGGAGAAGGATTTGAGGTTACATGGTGCCTACCTCTCCGAATACCATAGGAGGGGGTACATTCCACGGGGATTCCATGTTAAGAATGTACCTACAATAGGAAGAAACAACCCTGCCTTTTGTGAGTGCTGGTGCGCTATTGAGAACAAATGCTCACTTGATTTACTCTTATTAGTGATTCAAGAAGTGGGGAGGCTTCTAGCCCTGATTACAACTTATGAAACCTCTAACCTGCCTAGATTACAGGCTGATTTAAGTGAGGATTGGATGAAGAAGTTGCATGATAAGGTCAACCGCTATGAATCAGTTCTGATAGATTTCAAAAATAAAAAACTTGAGGCGGTCATTGGAGACTATAGAGATAACCGAGTCTATCTATGGCAGTTCTCAACACAGGAACACCAAATAATTCATCAGAACCGCCAGAGACGCACACGTTATCAGAAACCCAGGAATCTGGTCACTGTGGAGAGTTCAGCATCAGGCTCAGGATCGGATGGAGATACTCCAAGTTGCTCGACACCATCTGTACAACAGCATACCGGTGTTTTGACACGTTCAAAAAACTCGGGAGGAAGAGGAACAAAACAAGGCGAGGTGGAGATAAGATCAAAACCGCCTCCAATGCCACAGAAATGATCCCTGAGAATATTGTGGTGAATCTGAGCGACCACCACCTTACAGAATCAGAAACCAAGATCCTAAATAAGGGTCTAACTTTCATACCAACTTGCAGAACTGATCCCTTTGATCTTCTGATTGACGTGAAGAAGTTTCAAAGACAACTATCTCTTAAAGAGAAATTTGCGGATACTATTTTCATACCACAGCAATTTTGTAAGAAGTCAGTTTATACCCCACATTTTACAAATGCAAGTATAAATACATTCTGCAGACTTGCACTGGATGATCTGAATGATTCTGTACGACAGCATCGTTGAGACACATTCAACAACTTCTCTCGTAAAGAATGGAATACCTTGAGAACACTCACTGCAAATAAATCAATTCTTATACGCGAGGCTGACAAAGGGGGTGCCATTGTCCTTTTGAACTATAGGGACTATAGGGAAGAAGTACTATCACAACTAATGGATGATAAGACCTATAAGCTACTGAGCCATGATCTAACCACAACGTATAAGAAACAGATTGATCGATATACTGCCCTGGAATATCGTGAAGGATTTTTGGATAAAGGCACTTATGAATTTTTGAACACTGAATTCCCTAGGACACCGGTGTTCTACGCGCTTCCCAAGATACACAAAAGGCTAGACAAGCCGCCGGGTAGGCCCATAGTCTCGGCTATAGGCTCTTTACAACAGCCTTTGGCGATCTTTGTAGACTCTTTTCTCCAGCCCCTGGTCCAACATATGTCTTCATACCTCAAAGATTCATCCACATTGCTGACCATTCTTAGGGATTGGGGTCCCTTGGATGAGAATGTTTTGCTTGTGACACTTGATGTCACAAGCCTTTATACCGTGATCCCACACACAGAGGGTTTGAAGGCAGTTTAATTTCATCTATTAAGAACCCCATACATAGGGCCTCCAACCGAAGTCCTACTCTATCTACTGCAGATTTGCCTAACCACGAATTATTTTAGATTTGAGCAGAAGTTTTTCTTACAACTAACAGGAACGGCAATGGGGTCAAATGTGGCCCCATCGTACGCTAATTAATTTATGGCGTAGTTCGAGGAATTTGGAACAGATCTCTTCAAGCATGAAAAAATTATTTTCTTTAGAAGATACATTGATAACCTGCTCCTCTTCTGGTGTGGGTCACAGATGGAGTTGGAGGAATGGTTTGAACAGCTTAATATGGCTAATCCTGCTTTACAGTTCAAGATCCAATTTGACAGGACACAAGTGGACTTCCTGGACGTACGCCTATATAAGAAACAGAACAGAATACATTCTACCTTGTTCAGGAAGAACACAGATAGGAACTCTCTCTTACACTATACAAGCTGCCATCCTCCAGCAATAAAAAGATAACTGCCGAAGTCCCAATTACTACGGGTCGTTAGGAACAACACTGAGGAAGAGAACAAACTCCAACAACTGGATGAGATGTCATCTAGGTTCAGAATGAGGGAATACCCTGAGGTTTTGATATCTACACAGCGATCCACTTTAGATCTGACCTCTGGATCACATAAAGAAAGGACGGATCAAGGGATGACCTTTGTCACCACGTATACGGGAGACAAGAATGCAATTACAGGGGTACTTCAGAAACACTGGAGTATCCTGAAGTGTGATAAATCTCTCCATTTTACACAAATGTCAACTCCAAGATTGGGGTTCCGCAGAGCTAGATCCCTGCGTGACTTTCTGATCAAAACAGATCCAATGGACTGCTACCATCAGACGACTTGGCTGGAGACAAATAAGAAAACAGGAGTCTTCCGCTGTCTGGGATGCGTAACCTGTAATGGGTTGATTACGGGGTCATCTTTCACGCACCCACACAGACGCCAGATATATAGACACAAGTACCGCCTTACATGTACTATGACCTACATTGTGTACTTGTTACACTGCCCCTGTGGTCTGTACTATGTGGGCAAAACTTCTGATGACCTGAGAACGTGGATGGCAAATCACCGCTTTGCCATTCGGACTGCCCTCAAACGAGGAGAATCTGAACAGTCGGTAGCCTGTCACTTCGTGGATTGCCAACATAGGGTTTCCGATCTGAAATACACCATAATAGATCACATTCCACCCTTGAGTAGGGGAGGTGATCACAACAAACTATTACTACAGAGGGAGTCCCGCTGGATGTACAAGCTGGAAACTGTCACACCAAAGGGACTCAATGTATTACTTGATTGGCAGGTGTTTCTTTAGATACACCAGTATGCCTTATTGAGAGCCATAATCTATTCATTATGTTTATTGAGAGCCAAAATCTATCCTTTTGTTCGTTTTCTTTGCCAAGTTGTCTTATGGGCAATAGTCATCTCCATTTTGCATGCTTCATTTTTGTCTTTCTTTAATGGAGTACTCTCCATACCTGTCATTATTCTTTATTTATTATTTTTTATCTTTATTTTTTGTATTTCATTTACTTCTTTGTTTATTTTGTTCTTTTATCTCTAGTTTTTGGAATGGTACCCATGGTTACCTTGAACCCTCTGTTTTGGAATAATTTTAGTGTTCATGCTAGATTATTGTCTATCCATAGTAATTTTGTACCGCTTTCTTTAAGGCTGGTTCTGATGGTACTCTTTCATGTCCCATAGTCCATCAGTTATGTGTGGGCTTAAACTGTCTGCCTTGTGCAAACTACACAAAGGACGATGTTTGTCCTCCCTAATTTTTTGTTTGAACTCCCCCATACTGACGTTCCCATATTAGCTGCTTGACTAGTATATTCCTCTTTATCTGTCTGTATTTACTATATTGCCCTCTCTCCTATTTGCTTTCAATTATTTCTTGTTACCGCCTGTGCTTGGCAGTTACTATGGTGATCATGGGCTGCTCAGGAACACAGAACTATTTTGTTATTATTTTGTTATCGGGTTGATTTACACCCGGCCCTGTAGCTCTGGGCTCTCTCAGCAATGACGATCATACATATTATGTTTGCTTTCTCCATTTTGCTGTAATGGCAATTCTCACTGCCTAAGTTCTGACAGTTTGGTATGTTATTGTTTGCTCTGATTGGCTTAAGTATACTGACCAATGTATCAGTTTGTTGTATTGTCACCATGGTGACGCGATTACGGCAGATCATTTGCCGCTCTATAATTGTATTATTACTTGTCATATCCTGCTTTGTACCTATCATCTACAGTTGACTTGTTTTTAATGTAATGCTTTTTTATGTCACTGGGTTTCCTATTGCTTCGCCGCACTGACACGGCCGACAGCTCCCCATTGGGGGGTGTGTCCAACGTTTAGAGCATGACGTTGCGGTGGGATGGGTATTTAGTCACGTGGTGGTAAGTGTAACTGTTCATACCTTGCCTGTCTGAGGACGAGCTGTATAAGCTCGAAAACGTTCACAATAAAGGTGTATATTTAAATACAAGCCCTTTGGAGTGCGCTTCCTTCTGCTCACATTTGATATCATTTTTCTGCACCCAAGGCCCGGCTTTGCAAGTTAGGAGTGCACTTTGTCTGTATACATATATATATATATATATATATATATATATATATATATATATATATATATATATATATATATATATATATTTTAAAAGCAACGCACAAAAACAATTGTAAATAATTTGCGTCAATAATGTCTTTTTTATCGTTATTCATATATGTCTTTTCTTACCCAAGAATTGGCTTTTCTATGGCCTAGATTTGGAGTTTGGCGTTAGCCGTGAAAACCAGCGTTAGAGGCTCCTAACGCGGGTTTCTTACGGACTCCGGTATTTAGAGTTCAGTTACCGACACTCAAAAATCACTCAACGCTCAAATTTCTACCGACACCTCAGACCCAGTAGTAAACATATACCGACAAAATAAACATCCACGAATCACAAAACAAATATTACACAAACTACACTTACACTCATACAAACACTGCACTATGTTTATTTTTAAGATTTAATAATTTTTCATCAAAATACAAATGATCAAAGTTGCGAGATCTCGGGTGTTAGAAAAAAAACTACACAAATCCATTTTCCCATTGACTTACATTGACACACAGGAAAAGACCCTCATATACCTACATCTAACTAATAACATTATCACAAATATACACTCTTCGATGCATACAAACAATATACACCACATGACATACAAAAAATATTTATTTATTACAAAAAGAACACGATTTAGTTACTTTTTCACACAAGCTCATGACGTCACTCACTTTATGAGGAAAACCAGTCTTAGAAAAAAAAAATGACCAAATTTTAGAGCCTCCATTGACTTCTATTGGGAAGACGTGCTCGTGCACGCGAAACCCACATTTCCCTAACGCACGCAAATAGCGTAGACCGAAAAACTCCAAATACCAGCGCTAGAAAATACATACTTTTATGCGTTAGACCCAGCTATGATAAATAGATCAAGAAATGACTATTTCCCTATGGTGGATTTATGGATTTTAATTATTGAATATTCACAACACCATTAAATTGTTTAAGACTTTTATATTACATCAACTACAAATCAACATCACTAGTAACAAACTTTTTGTTATCAAAATATTACATTTAAACGGACACAAAAATAATGTAAACTTTTCAGGATTCACAAACACTACACAATGGGAAACAATTCTCATTTACCTTTATTATTGCATTTCAGTTATTCAACTCATATGCTTGCAGCAACAGCATATCTACATATGCTTAACACATGATCAGTCATGGATGCACATACATTACTTTTAACATTCACTCATACATGTGCATTCAAATGATGGGGGAAAAACACATTACATTCTCTATAGGAATCACAAAACACAACATATGGATTTTACTGTACTTTTAACATCATGATTCCATCACCAGAAACCATTAGGAATTACGTACAACAAGAACATCATTACACAAGATTACAGATGTCACTTTATGGGAAGGAACAACAATGCCAGACCGCTATATAGAAGTCAGCATATGTGGGACACAATCACAATATATACGTACATGTACATAACACGCATCACCCATCACGCAACCACAAAGCACACATTTAAATTTTATTCAGCACACAATAACAATGTAGCACAATACAACAACACAATGAGGATTTCAGAACTACATAGGCAGGTTAATAATATCATGACGTCATTAGAAGATTCAACCATACACATCACAGATTCACCACTGTACCGCCCCTTTCTGAACTTTAACACTCAATACTACAATACAACATATACGTAAATAACAGTTTGGAACAGCATTATTAGGGAGATTTGAATGGGACAATTAATAAATATTGTCAGATCGCAAATCACTTATATATATAATACTACAGATGACAGCCGGAAGTTATTCAGTATTAGTGCCATTTGAATGGGAAGCATACAATATTTACAGCTCGGCAATCACTTATATATACAATACTACAGATGGCAGATGGGAAGTTCTGAATTATTATTGCGATTTGAAAGGGACGCATACAATATTGACAGCTCAGCAATCACTTATATATACAATACTACAGATGGCAGACGGGAAGTTCTGAAATATTATTGCGATTTTAAAGGGACGCATACAATATTGACATCTCGGCAATCACTTATATACACAATACTACAGATGACAGCCGGAAGTTATTCAGTATTATTGCGATTTGAATGGGACGCATACAATATTGACAGCTCGGCAATCACTTATATACACAATACTACAGATGACAGCCGGAAGTTATTCAGTATTATTGAGATTTGAATGGGACACATACAATATTGACAGCTCGGCAATCACTTATATATACAATACTACAGATGACAGCCGGAAGTTCTGAATTATTATTGCGATTTTAAAGGGACGCATACAATATTGACAGCTCGGCAATCACTTATATATACAATACTACAGATGACAGCCGGAAGTTCTGAATTATTATTGCCATTTTAAAGGGACGCGTACAATATTTACAGCTCGGCAATCACTTATATATACAATACTACAGATGGCAGACGGGAAGTTCTGAATTATTGCGATTTGAAAGGGACGCATACAATATTGACAGCTCGGCAATCACTTATATATACAATACTACAGATGGCAGATGTTAATTTATAGTTTACAAACAATATTGCAGCAACATTGATCGATCACATTCGATGCACATTATACACAACTATGCACTTTCATTCATGTTAGCCTGGACGTGTGCTTGTTACTATAAGATCGCGTTTAAGAAATATTGATTACGCATATGATCAAACATTACAAACATGCACTGTATGTGTGATTTTTGACACTTAAACATTGAGATTCATTGTTGGAAAACAACATTTCAGCAAACAACAAAAAAAACGCCCACTGTGAAAGCATTCGCGCCGCTCACATACAAACAAGTGAATACAATCAGCAATCATTACAAACTCACTACCATTGGACTAATTGTACTATAAATCCCCCAAACAACATGGCCAATGCATCACTTGTGATCCACATCAGATCAAGTGCATACCTTTTTACGCTGTTTTGAAAGATGGATGACGATGACATGGTAGGCGCTGCTGGTGCTGCTATTGGCGAACTAGCTGTTGATCGAATCAGGCAGCCTCGGCGGCTCAGACTGAGACGAAGGGGTCATCTGGTTCGAGGTCCTCCTGTCTACAGGGTGAGACCCACCTTGGAAAACATGAGCGACTTTGAGGTTTATGATAAGTATCGGCTCAATCGCGAACAGCTCATTGGCCTTTACGATCTTCTTAAACCTCATTTGGAGCCACGTATAAGAATAAGGACTGCTGTTCCCGCCATGAGTAAGATGCTAAGCTGTCTATACGTCCTGGCCTCCGGGAGTTTTCAATCCGGAGAACTGTACATGCATGGCCTGGCTCAAGGTACATTCTCTGTGGTGTTTGATAACTTTCTGGACGCCATGGTACGTATCAGTAAGCAATGCATAGGATTCCCACAGAATGATGGTGATTGGAGGCGCCTGAAGCGGGAATTCTTTGATATTGCTCAATTGCCCAATGTCTTGGGAGCCATAGATTGTACCCACATTGCGCTGCGTGCTCCAATTGATGACTTGCCCTTCAGAAATCGCAAACATTTTCATAGCCTCAACGTGCAGTATGTTTGTGATGCACGGATGAGGATTATGCATGTGTGTGCGAATTTTGGAGGGGCTAGTCATGATGCCCGCATCCTCTCTCTGTCGTCCCTGTGGAGACCGTTTGAGGAAAGACAAATGCCCCCTGGTTATCTCGTTGGTGAGTATTTGTGCATAACATGGTTAATTAGTTTGACAATTGCCACAGTAGTTTTAAAATGTTAGCGTAATGTTCAGCTATAGGATGCAATTTAAACATTTATTTCCCCCCCCCCCCGCTAATGTCTACTTTTAGTTCAATGCAGATATGTAGCATGTCTTACCTTAAATGCTCAGATAGAGAATGCAATGTAACCATGTAGTTTGCATTTTACACAAGGTTTGGTTTAGGAGAAATACGCATATGTAGCATGTCTTAGCTGAAATGGCAAGATATTAGCTAATGCAATTTAACCATGTCATTGTCTCTTTCCGCTAATGTCTACTTTTAGTTCAATGCAGATATGTAGCATGTCTTACCTTAAATGCTCAGATACAGAATGCAATGTAACCATGTAGTTTGCATTTTACACAAGGTTTGGTTTAGGAGAAATACGCATATGTAGCATGTCTTAGCTGAAATGGGAAGATATTAGCTAATGCAATTTAACCATGTCATTGTCTCTTTCCGCTAATGTCTACTTTTAGTTCAATGCAGATATGTAGCATGTCTTACCTTAAATGCTCAGATAGAGAATGCAATGTAATCATGTAGTTTGCATTTTACACAAGGTTTGGTTTAGGAGAAATACGCATATGTAGCATGTCTTAGCTGAAATGGCAAGATATTAGCTAATGCGATTTAACCATGTCATTGTCTCTTTCCGCTAATGTCTACTTTTAGTTCAATGCAGATATGTAGCATGTCTTACCTTAAATGCTCAGATAGAGAATGCAATGTAACCATGTAGTTTGCATTTTACACAAGGTTTGGTTTAGGAGAAATACGCATATGTAGCATGTCTTAGCTGAAATGGCAAGATATTAGCTAATGCAATTTAACCATATCATTGTCTCTTTCCGCTAATGTCTACTTTTAGTTCAATGCAGATATGTAGCATGTCTTACCTTAAATGCTCAGATACAGAATGCAATGTAACCATGTAGTTTGCATTTTACACAAGGTTTGATTTAGGAGAAATACACATATGTAGCATGTCTTAGATGAAATGGGAAGATAGAGAATAATATTGAACTAGATTATTTTATTTTAAAATAAACATTTGTTAGTGGATTATCGTGTACAAAAAATTTTATTGGACTCAAAATACTATTTTGAGGATTCTGTTTGAATTATGTTCTGTTCATAATTTATAGGTGATTCTGGGTACATGAGCCGGCCTTGGCTCATTACCCCCTTGCGTAGCCTGACTGATGTGTCTGAGGAGCGCTACAATAGGGCTCATAAGAGAACCAGGGCGGTGGTTGAACAGATGTTCGGGCTCCTGAAGATGAGGTTCATGTGCCTGGACAGGTCAGGAGGAGCCCTCCAGTACAACCCAAAGAAGGTGGCTAAGATCGTTGTAGCCTGTAGCGTCCTGCATAATATTGCACAGCGGGCTGGGATGCTGCAGGGCGTCCCGGCGCACCTAAACCTCCTCAGAGATGAGGAGGATGATCCTGTTCTAGAGGAACCATTCCGGGACGAGGGGCTCAATGTCAGAGCAGACATCATCAACTGCCACTTTAGACGGTAAATAATAGAAGTTAGACTGGATTATTGTCAATAGATGTGAACTCTAGGGAAATGACAAGTAGAGAATTGTGCAAACATGTTAGGATTGTTCATCAAATGCTAAAAAAGTGTTTCATTTATTAATATAGGTGATGCTCTGGGCATTGGGTCCTGTAGCAAGTCTTTGCCACCTGGTTTTTAAAGAGGACATCAGATGGTAAGTATAAATGTATGGACTGTTGCTGGCATGAATTGTACACAAATACATCATATGGCATACATTTTCTAAACTAGTATTTAGTTTACACATTACTTAAAATGTAAATACTCAGAAAGGGATCCTCTAGCATAACTATCCTCTAGCATGACTATGGTTCAATGTCACACATTAGAGGTTCATCCTGCTCAATATGACTCATCTTCATACTTGATAGAACATAACACAAGATGCTACACACGCTTAGTAAGCTAGTGACAGAAATTTATTCTGAAATTGGGGGTGGGAGAGGGGTACAGAACTGATTCACACACTTGTAGTAATTTTTAATAAACTTTTTCTGCCATTAGGGAGCTGACTTAATCTAAAGACTGAAAGGGAAGAATTAGAAGCCTGACAGTGAAGATTGCCCAGACTGACAGTGGAAAAAGCCAAGATTGAAATTGAAGTCTACCAATGGGATCATGTCTGGCATTATCTTTACAATCTGCTGACCTTGAAAACCATACAAAGACATGTTCACATGGTAAGTGCCAACTATTTGATAGAATAAGGCTGTGAAGGCATCCTATTGGAGACACTTAGATGATTTTCTAATTTTTAGATGGTATTTCACAGTCCTCTATTTTATGAACTGATGAATAAGACACCTATTGAAGATCAACTGTTTACCCCTGAATTGACTTTCAAAGACCATGCATTATCCAGGTTGGTGTACCAATGCATGCTAGTTAAGAATCACAGGAAGAATGTTGAATATTAGTAGTTTACATACATTAGTCATATTTAGTTCATAATTAGATATTTAGGGATCACAATCAGACACTTAGATGATTTTACTCTTTTAGATGATATTTCACAGTCCTCTATTTTATGAACTGATGAATAAGACACCTATTGAAGATCAACTGTTTACCCTTGAATTGACTTTCAAAGACCATGCATTATCCAGGTTGGTGTACCAATGCATGCTAGTTAAGAATCACAGGAAGAATGTTGAATATTAGTAGTTTACATACATTAGTCATATTTAGTTCATAATTAGATATTTAGGGATCACAATCAGACACTTAGATGATTTTACTTTTTTAGATGGTATTTCACAGTCCTCTATTTTATGAACTGATGAATAAGACACCTATTGAAGATCAACTGTTTACCCCTGAATTGACTTTCAAAGACCATGCATTATCCAGGTTGGTGTACCAATGCATGCTAGTTAAGAATCACAGGACGAATGTTGAATATTGGTAGCTTACATACATTAGTCATACTTATTTCATAATTAGATATTTAGGGATCACAATCAGAAAAAGGAATACATATTATAGTTGATATAGAGGTATTTGAATGGACATGAAATATTACATTTATGTTCAGCATACATATATATTATTGAAATGTGATATATATTATTATGTAGAATTAGAAATTCAGATATTTAAAAAATTATTACACAATAGAATGGTGTATGTTTTTTTTTTTTAAATTTAATTAATAAATATCTTGATAAAATGTTGAACAAAGTTAGAGCATAGACACAAGATGATTGTAAATGTATTTTATGAATATTTGACAACGTGTGTATTAACTTTGTTAAAATTTTTATTTTTTATTTCAGATTGTCATCTGATGACTTCCAGGAATATTTTTTTGTTTTTCTTTCAGAAACTTTTAATTTTTTTAAATGGTAATAATAAACCTTTTAGTATTAAATACACTCTTTTGAAAAGATTATAATAAATATCCAGATAATCTGTCAATAAAAAACAATTTGACTCCCATGACTGGTAGTTGGCTATTTGACAAGCCCATGCATAAGATCAAATAATGCATTAATTTTAGAAAATCCACTGATTCAGAGAATATTACATTAAACTATATTTTTTTAAATGAATTGGGGAGTGATATCCATCGATGCTTTTCTTTTGAAATTCTTAGATGTTAAAATAATTTTGGATATGTAGTCAAAATTTGACATAAATTATTTGTTTTCATTTTTAAGAAGGGGAAGTGGTTCAATTACATTAAAGTGACAGTGTTGTTGAATGTAAAATTAATTTTATAAGATCTTGTATCTTCCTTAGGTATCTCAAAACATTATTTTCTAAATTCTTTTAATTTTTACATTTATAAATGTTAGGTCATTTAACTTGATATTTTTCACAAGATAGTTATTGGATGCCAGGTTAATCGATTTAATTTTCTAGTGGAGTCATTTAACTATAGTTATTAATATTATGTAGTTTTTAAAATCTTACCTCTTGGGTTAGACATCACATATCTATATATAATTTTCATTCCCCTTTAGTTTCTTTTGACAATGTTAAATCAACATTCAAAATGTTTTGGTCAATAAAGGGACATTCACAAAGTATATTGTGTATTGATTTTTCAATAATTCATAAAAGAATTTAAACATATTTATAAAGTACTATAGAATTACATTCAGTCTTTAAATATACTTTTAAAAAGATACATCAATGCACATATCTTAGTCAATTACATAAGGCATCTATGTGCAACCAACAATCAGCATCAAAATAGCCGATGTAGATATGTATTTAATCCAAGAATATATAATTACAATCTAATGATTGAATACCAAAACATATTAAGTTGTTCAAATATTATAATCGTATCCAAAATGCATACATAACATATAGCTTAATGTCCCTCTAAGCTGAAGACTCTGAAATACCTCCTTTACAATATATATTTCAGTCAGTGTGTAAAACAATCCAGAAGTTAATCTAAATTTGCTTTACTCATATGTTATACTAATTTAGCAAAAGGAAGGTGCTTAGGTTTCTGATTTTTCAAGCATTATTGTGAAATGTTTCTTTAAAGGGACATGAACTCAAAATATACTTAAAGGGAGACAGTTAAAAAATTAATGATTTATACATTCTGAATGAGTATTCTATTTTAAGCAACTTTAAAAATTGTCTCATATTATGAATGCTCCTTGTGATGTTGCTATCATTACTTTAAAAATAAGGCATTAAATAGATAATTTATTTGCTTCAGTACTCTGGACAGAACTTGGTTTTTTTGGTTGGATTAATTTATCCAACAATCATCAAGGACAACCCAGGTTTTTGGAAACAATTGTCCGTAATCTAAAATATCATTATTGATTTGCTAAGAAAGATAACAATATAATTCTTAACATTTGAGAATCGGATTAAATTATAAAGTTGCTTAACATTTCATGCTCAATCTGAATCACGAACTCTAAATTTGTTTGGACAGTGTCCCTTTAAGAGATTTAAAGAGTGTATTTACTTCTCTTCTTATCTTGACATACTTTGCTTGAAAAGCATATCGAGATAGGCTCAGTAGATGAAGATCGGTGGATGCACAGATATGCCTTATGTGATTGGCTCAACCATGTGCATTTAAATTTCTTCTGTTGAGGATATCTAAATACGAAGATAAATTGAGTTACATTTTAAAGTTTAAACAATTTTCTATCTCTACAGATCATTTGATACAATTGTTTGTTTGTAATGTCTATTTAAAAATAAAGACGCCATTGCACAATAACATATATGAGCACTTCAGACAAATACAAGCTCGAGGTTTATTTACTAATAACAAACAAACCTGTAGTTTAACATTTATAAACAGATTATCCAAGTTACTGACATTATAACCTGAATTTGAACATTCAGAAATATTGCGTGTGAAACGCATCTTGAAACACCAGATTAGCATCTTTAAACATTAGAGTCTAATGTCACGCAATAGCACACAATCAATGTGCATTATAAATACATTTAATAGAGCAATATCAATACTTCACAATAAGTCAAGAAATGGATTTTATGAACAATAAAGACATACAATATTAAATGTGTATTTGTATTAAAGAAACAGACCGTTATTAAACCGAGAAATGTCTACAACATTTAATAATGTGACAGTATTAGATTTTAAAGAGAATTTAATCATTAATATTTAACGGCTCACGGATATTAAATCTGCGTCACACATATCCGCATGACAGGCCCATGAGTTACAAATAAGTCTACATGAAAAATGAAGTTACAGCACCACCAGGAGGTATGTGTAAGGAAGTTACTAAGATATGAAACATTAAGGAACGGCCAATCAGAGTTCATCACACAAACACAACTTGAGTCAGGATGGTCTCACAGACATTCCAACAATATTTCAAACTTTTATCCAATCAGATGTACAGATAACTTGTCCCATGGTGATTCTCATGTTTACTTCACCATATAAAAGTCCATTACACGTTGCCATCTTTGTCAGTTCTCTAATGCCTGCTGGTATATTATTCTATCTATCTATCTACAAACATCTCGGCAGGCATGAAACCTCCCAGGTTCACCAAGCAGGAGAGCGCTGCACTGGTCCACGCCGTCAAGGACTTTTATCCCCAGCTGTTTGAGAACAAGAGGAGTTCGACAGATGCGCCTGTTAAGAAGGCCCTCTGGGAGTCTATCACCAATGCGGTTAGATTGGTGTGTGACGTCCAGAGGAGCCAGGATCAAATCATGAGGAGATTAGGAGATATGAGGTTGCGCTTAACCAAAAAAGTCAACCTCATAAGGGAGTGGGTACAAGCCCGTAAAAGAGGGGGCCAAAGAAAGGCCCCGCAGAAACTCTACCTACTCCCTTATGAGGTGACTTTATGCGAGCTCCTCAATCTCCGGGTCCCCAAAAGATTTAGATCCTCGCCATCCTCTGCCTCCTCTTCTTCCCTCCCAGCTGCGGGATCTGAAAGTCCTGACGTGGGGGCCAGGGCAGCTGCTTCTCCGTCCGGTGGCCTGGGAGGAGATAAAGGGAATCTGAAACAGGTAACTATCCAACTTCATATAATATCTTAATATTTGATTTATTTTTAAAAAATGTGTATATAGTCAGATACTAAACCTATACAGATCTCACAACATACACTACATATGATGTTTAGATATCTGATTTTAGATTAGTGACACATGAAATAGGAATGATGTTTCTTGCGCTCTACAGAATATGCGTCACAGAGCGAAAATGGAATTGCGCATACACGTTAACATGGGTTATCTGTAAGTGGCATTGCTTTATACATGTTGGTCAAATGACGGATGCGTAATTCCGCTTGGAATCATTGCGCAATGATCGCGAAAATGGAATTGCGCATACACGTTAACATGGGTTTGCTGTAAGTGGCATTGCTTTATACATGTTGGTCAAATGACGGATGCGTAATTCCGCTTGGAATCATTGTGCAATGATCTCGAAAATGGAATTGCGCATACACGTTAACATGGGTTTGCTGTAAGTGGCATTGCTTTATACATGTTGGTCAAATGACGGATGCGTAATTCCGTTTGGAATCATTGCGCAATGATCGCGAAAATGGAATTGCGCATACACGTTAACATGGGTTTGCTGTAAGTGGCATTGCTTTACACATGTTGGTCAAAATGAAATGTGAATTATTATATATGTGAAGAATACAGTATTCTTATTTTCAATATTATACATAATAAAAAAAGAAGAATCCAAATAAATTATAACATATGCCCATCAATTGATGAGAATGAAATAACACAAAAAAATAATTTAAGCTACAGTAAACAACACAACTGATTGAAAATAAGAGTACAGGATATATTTATCATGAATAGAATTGAGGAAAAAATTAACTCATGGGACTACCAAAGGATTAATATTTTTTAATTGATTTGCTAATAATGTAAAGATTTTAAACATGGCATGATTTGTATTAATGATATCCAATCCTCATTTAATATATTACAGATCTGGATGTTGGTGCTGGATCCTCAAGGCAGGGCTTGTCACAGTATGGTATGCCTCATTTTAATTGACATTTGTCTTAGAAACATGGACAGAACATTACATACTAAATCCACATTGTTCAATATTTATATGTATCTTCAAAATGGATTTTAAAACTTTTTGCAAATAAGAATAAATAAAACAAAAAAATAGGATTACATTGTAAGACTACTCTGATTTGGTTTGGAATTTAAGATATCCCATCTATTCTGGATGTCTTAATTTTAATGTAAGATTCTTTGAATGTCCAATTTATATTCTTCCCTTGTGTATTGCTTAATCTTATTTGTATACATTTTGTAAAAATACACACAATTTTGCATATGTTTAGATTTTAAAAATATAGATTCCATTTTTGAAATTGATCATGTCATTTAAGGGACATGACAACTAAATTTTACATAGAATTTTTTTTAAACGTGATTTTATTGTTTTGTTTAAACATTTTATGAGCTACATTGGTTCAGTCTATTGTTTTAGTTCTTAGAAAAATTAATGGATTTTGGTTTATGTTAAACAATGCATTACTGGTATTATCCGGCTGTTTTTCTATGCATAAATTGGCATATTTACAAAAGTTAAAATCATGTGTTCAGATAACATTAGTACATAGTTTAAAAATGTATACAATTACACATTTAGAGCTTCATGTCCCTTTAATAGATGAAAATTAAATAATTCTTAGGATATCCTTAAATAACATATTAAATTGGAATTGCATGCTCAATCCCATTCATTACATCAACATATGGAGTAGAGAATTCATTAACACCAACATTGTCAAATCAAGATAATTTTATATTAAAGGGATACTGAGCTAAAATTATTAATGTTGTCATTCAGATAGAGCATGCAATATTAATCAACATTTAAATAAAATACTATAATCATATGTGAAATATTCTATTGCTAAATGTATTTTAAAATCAAGAATGTACGTTTATCTGCAGCTCAATTTTGGTTGACCAACCTGGGTTTTGATTGATGATTGGTGGATACCTTCAACAAACAATATTTATTGAATCCAATATTGCTTATCTGCCTTTAAGATTAAAATGTAGCAACATTCAAATTATAATAGGAGTAAATATTAAATCATTTTGAACAGTTTGAACAGTGAAATAAATGATTGAAATAAATCATGTCAGTGTCCCTTTAATAAACAATAGATTCATTCATCTTTACATTCTTTGGATTAGACAATATTGATATATAATTCACATATTCACTGTTGGAGTTACTTTATAGATATCAGCATACTCTAACAGCACCATGATTACATATTTGTACTAATCCATTTGGTTTTGTATTGTGATCAATATGTGTTGTGTCCTAAACAAGATTACTGTACATTGCACAAATGGCTCGATGTGCCACATGTCTTTGTTTATATTTGTCAATATCTGTTATTCAAAATGTGGTTTGTGTGTATTCTTTTAAGAACATTGATCAATGGGTATATTTAGATATGCAATAGCATCGTATGAGATGAGTTTGATGTCTAATATAGTCAGAAATTAAACATATGTTCAATACATCATTTTTAACAGAATACCCTTGATTCAATCAAGCATTTTTTTGTTTAATGACTGCTCTATTCTTCTCATTTTCAAGTTGATTATTCTTAAAATTTGCTACAGATGTGATTTAGTGCTATCCCAAATGTGTTCACTAATATATATCTATATCATTCATAGAGAGAGTTGGTGTGGGGAGCCCCGAGGAATCCAGCACTGACACAGAGATGCCTTTGCGGTCTCCTGGTAAGTCCATTGACTCATTTATATGTCATTGAAGGAGTATTGGTAATCAATATTATGAGCATGATTCTGATGAAGCATAACATTTGAAACAAACATATTAATTTAAATGGAATATTGAAAGATTAATAATTAAAACTTTCTTAGTCTACACCTTTGTTATTCAGAAGATGTATAGCATATGTTTGTTTCCATGTTCATTTTTGACAACAGTCATCAAGTGATACACACATGAGAAATCTTAAATGTTCTATGTACTATGCTTTTATGATTTTAAAATTAATACAAATAATACATCGAAAATCTGAATAATTGAGAATAACAAATCTAATGTCATTTGTATGCTCCATCAAAATGATGTAAATCATAACTTTGGGTGTGTATATCTTTAATGCAACATTGATGTGTGTCTTTGATCAACAGTAACATATGTTATAATATCTGATCTTAACATGTACACAACATGTTATGTTTTACAGAGATTGATTTAACATGTGTGACGGAGGAGGAAGAGGCTGCCTTGGAGTCTGATGGTATGTGAAATATATCTATCATGTTTCCAACATGTTGCTTTATTGGAAATCATTTTATTGAAGACATTCAAAGTCTACAGCTTTTGCACTTTAAAAAGGAATATTATTTGTCTGTTCAGCATAAAAAATATACTTGGATGTTTTTTTTTTTTAAAAAGTTATAATTCATTCCATCATTATGTCACATGCATATTCCAGGCCAAAACACAATAATAATGTTATAATTGTACAGACAGTCATTGATATTTATCTGAGTCCCTATATGCATACCATATCCTCATTTCATAATTGTTTAGAAATTCAAACACACTTCTAAGTATATTGAAAACATAATCAATTTTAAATGCATTGATTTGATTTCATGATGTATGAGATGTTAATATGTTTGTATTATTTATTTCAGATGGATCCTCCACCTCTGGTCATCTGTTTTCCGCCCCTGCCCAGTCCCAGACCCCTGCCAAGGCCCAGAACCCTGCCCAGGACCAGACCCCTGCCCAGGCCCAGACCCCTGCCCAGGCCCAGACCCCTGCCCAGAACCCTGCCCAGGCCCAGACCCCTGCCCAGAACCCTGCCCAGGCCCAGACTCCTGCCCAGGCCCAGACCACTGCCCAGGCCCAGACCCCTGCCCAGGCCCAGACCCCTGCCGGCCCTTCCCATTTGTCCTTTCATGTCCCTCCTAAAAAAGGCCCTTCGTCCCCCTTTGCCGCTCTCCCCGTATTATGGGCCGTACAGCTGCCCAGACCCCAACTCACCACTCCCCAGCTGTACGGCCTACCCCGGAGCAGCAGCTCATCCCTCCCCAACCCAATCCCATCCCTCCCCAACCCAATCCCATCCCTCCCCAATACAATCCCATCCCTCCCCCCTGTCTCAACCTTCATTGTCCTGGGTGTCAGATTGTCCTTCCCAGGCACAGCTGTAAGTATCATTCAAAATCCACATTATAAGATACTTAAAGGTACACTGAAGGCAAATTGTTTCTATTGTGATTCAAATAGAGCATGCAATGTTAATCAAATTTATAATTTAATACTCTTATCAATTATTCTTCATTTTCTTGCTATCTTTATTGAAACAAAGAAATGCCTAGAATTAATTTTAAATAGAAAATAATTGTGGACATCATTTCTTTATTGTTGGATGAATGTATCCATCAACCAGCAGGGACAACCAAAGTTGATAAACAAATATGGCCTGCCCTATAAACCTACATTCTTGCATTCCAAATCTAGCTAGAGAATTCAAACATTTAAAGAATATGTGTAATTTTTTAATATTTGTAATGTCATGCTCTATCTGAATCAGTCAATTAAATATTTAGGTTCAGTGTCCCTTTAATTTGATATCACTACATATACCAATCACCACTACTTGGATCCAACAATTTATGTACAAATGTTGATACATTATCTCTTGTCTAACCCAGTGGGAATGTAATTTCTTCAGGTTGATATGTTTACACAGCTTGTCCTCAATGCCAAAATGTTTAAGGATAGGTGTGCCTACCACAGTATAATTTAAATATTTAAATTGCTAATGTAAGTACAATGTAAATCCTTTAACAAGATTACATACACTCAAGCTGTATAAGTGGATCATCGAAAACAAATTAAAGGGGACAACATGTTTGAGTAAACTGTCCCTTTAATGATTTCGGTCTGTCTGAATAACATATTTAATGTGTAAAGAATCAATTTTAACAAATTGATGTAAAGAATGATTTGTCTTTATGATGACAATGTATCTTTGCTTATTTTTTCTTCTGTTGTGTAATTATCCTTAATATTTGATTTATTCTTTATTTTAGGCTGTGACTCAGCATGGCTCATGCTAGAAGGTATAGCACGAGTAGAGCAGGCCGTGTTGAGGAACGCAGCTGTCCTGAGAGGGATGAACGACACCATGCAGGCCCAGCTCCGGGTTCAGGATTTGACTCTGCGGCAAATCATGCTATTAAATTCAAGGCCTGAATCTGGAGCTGGACATGCACAGGACGATGAAGAGGATGACCAGTAAGTGGAGGATCTGGAGATGCTCCAAGGTCGCAGATAAGAATCCTCCATCCACATGTTGATGTTTTTGTTATTGTTGCCATTTGGCATTTTTTTAAGTTTATTGTTGTGCCTGTTGCACTCTTTTACCTTGTCATATGGCTCAAATGGGGCTATGCTGGCCCTTGGCAACTCTCTTCATGGACTGTGATGCACTCTGTTACCTTATCATATGGCTCAAATGGGGCTATGCTGGCCCTTGGCAACTCTCTTCATGGACTGTGATGCACTCTGTTACCTTATCATATGGCTCAAATTGGGCTATGCTGGCCCTTGGCAACTCTCTTCATGGACTGTGATGCACTCTGTTACCTTGTCATATATCTACAATGGGGCTATGGTGGCCCTTGGCAACTCTCTTCATGGACTGTGATGCACTCTGTTACCTTGTCATATATCTACAATGGGGCTATGGTGCCCCTTGGCATCTCTCTTCATGGACTGTGATGCACTCTGTTACCTTGTCATATATCTACAATGGGGCTATGGTGGCCCTTGGCAACTCTCTTCATGGACTGTGATGCACTCTGTTACCTTGTCATATATCTACAATGGGGCTATGGTGGCCCTTGGCAACTCTCTTCATGGACTGTGATGCACTCTGTTACCTTGTCATATATCTACAATGGGGCTATGGTAGCCCTTGGCAACTCTCTTCATGGACTGTGATGCACTCTGTTACCTTGTCATATATCTACAATGGGGCTATGGTGGCCCTTGGCAACTCTCTTCATGGACTGTGATGCACTCTGTTACCTTGTCATATATCTACAATGGGGCTATGGTGGCCCTTGGCAACTCTCTTCATGGACTGTGATGCACTCTGTTACCTTGTCATATATCTACATTGGGGCTATGGTGGCCCTTGGCAACTCTCTTCATGGACTGTGATGCACTCTGTTACCTTGTCATATATCTACAATGGGGCTATGGTGGCCCTTGGCAACTCTCTTCATGGACTGTGATGCACTCTGTTACCTTGTCATATATCTACAATGGGGCTATGGTGGCCCTTGGCAACTCTCTTCATGGACTGTGATGCACTCTGTTACCTTGTCATATATCTACAACGGGGCTATGGTGGCCCTTGGCAACTCTCTTCATGGACTGTGATGCACTCTGTTACCTTGTCATATATCTACAATGGGGCTATGGTGGCCCTTGGCAACTCTCTTCATGGACTATGATGCACTCTGTTACCTTGTCATATATCTACAATGGGGCTATGGTGGCCCTTGGCAACTCTCTTCATGGACTGTGATGCACTCTGTTACCTTGTCATATATCTACAATGGGGCTATGGTGGCCCTTGGCAACTCTCTTCATGGACTGTGATGCACTCTGTTACCTTGTCATATATCTACAATGGGGCTATGGTGGCCCTTGGCAACTCTCTTCATGGACTGTGATGCACTCTGTTACCTTGTCATATATCTACAATGGGGCTATGGTGGCCCTTGCCAACTCTCTTCATGGACTGTGATGCACTCTGTTACCTTGTCATATATCTACAACGGGGCTATGGTGGCCCTTGGCAACTCTCTTCATGGACTGTGATGCACTCTGTTACCTTGTCATATATCTACAATGGGGCTATGGTGCCCCTTGGCATCTCTCTTCATGGACTGTGATGCACTCTGTTACCTTGTCATATATCTACAATGGGGCTATGGTGGCCCTTGGCAACTCTCTTCATGGACTGTGATGCACTCTGTTACCTTGTCATATATCTACAATGGGGCTATGGTGGCCCTTGGCAACTCTCTTCATGGACTGTGATGCACTCTGTTACCTTGTCATATATCTACAATGGGGCTATGGTGGCCCTTGGCAACTCTCTTCATGGACTGTGATGCACTCTGTTACCTTGTCATATGTCTCCATTTTCCTGATCTTTACCATATTATTTATAAACGTTGTTGTTTTCTGACATACTAATAAAAGACATGTCATTGCACGATTCTTTGTCCTCCTTATTCACGTCATTGATTGAAATCTCTATTTTATCTGGTTGATCCTTAAAGGGACATACCCAAAATAATGTTGTTTCCTGAATCATATATGTAATACAATTCTAAATGACTTTAAGATTAACATCTCCAATGTAATTATTATTTTTGTCTTTATATTGTTATCTAAAATCTTTATCATTGCATGATTATGATTAGCATAGTAATTGTTTTATATATGTATATAAAGATTGTTATATATGTATATTTAAAATTTCACATCCATGTGTGTATTTATAAACTCTGCATGAATTGATGCACCTTTAACAAATGATCTGAGGATTGATACAATGATATAATCCCTGTAAAGTGTTCATTTTATTGAAATAGTATTGTCTCTGTGTATCCTCTTTTTATAAATAAAAATCATGTCCCTTTAAGTGATGGTGAGCACAATTGTTAATGAATGTATTTCCATTTCTAAAGCGTTTTTGTCCTTTTTACATGAACAAGGACATATAATCTTAATAATAAACAATCTTATTGTAATGTTGACAGCACATGTATTTCATTTTCTATTCTATCTTATTGTAAAAGTGTAACCAAATCAATCTCTGTGTGTAATGCGCATATTTTATATGAGGAATATGTTTTTCAAAATATTTTTAAAAAATACTTCTCCTCCCATATATGGCTATAGATAGTCTGACCATATTTCAACTTGAATAAATGACCCGTTTGATCAATACATGTGTCATTATTGTTATTCCCAAACAATCTAAACATATCTTAAAACATCAATGGCATATGTATTTCTCATGTGTATCTTTTAAATGTTAAAGATATACGCCATAGCTATAGTTAAAGGGACAGTCAAGTCCGAAAAGATGAATCATGATTTCGTGACATTCCTAGATATCAATCTAGACACATACTAGTTTCAAAAATATAAATACGTTTCTTAGTGATATGCCAAGCTGTCAACTGAGTCCTTGTATTGGCTGTGGTTTTTCTGCGATCGCGGATGCGCCATGTTGCTTAAGACGTCACCTGCCAGGCTGTCCAATGATTCCTTGTATTGACTGAAGTTTTTACGCGATCAAGGATGCACCTTTTATTAGATGGCGTTTTTACGCGATCAAGGATGCGCCTTTTATTGGATGGCGTTTTTACGCGATCAAGGATGCACCTTTTATTGGATAGCGTTTTTACGCGATCAAGGATGCGCCTTTTTTTGTTTGCGTTCTTACGTGATCAGGAATGTGCCTTTTATTGGATTGCGTTCTTACGTGTTCAAGGAAGCGCCATGTTAATTAAGACATCACATGCAAAGGTAAAAAAACGTCTGATTGTATTACGTAGTCCCGCAATATTTGTTTGTGCACGTTAAACACGTTTGTGAATGAAGCCAAGTTTAAAAACATTGCGAATATGGATTGTTTGCATCATGTTACATTGTTGAACCATAGCTGATAAAGACCACCACATTCTCTTTTGCTGGATGTCTGGTTGAATAAACGAACGAAAGAAAAATGTTTTCATGCATAAGATATTTCGAGGCAAGTGCAAATCTCTATAGTCCATGTTGTTTAATATGTTTGTCAACAATATGTTCCTTTTTATGTAAAATGACTGTTGTGTTTAATGTTAAATATATCTAATTCATAAATATGCGCTATTGTGTTAGAATCAAGTAATCAATATGCATTTATCTTTATCATATGCTAAATATATGATGGCGACTTCTAAATGTAATTTCGTCGCATATTCTATTAAAGGTTCATTAGACACTCACATTATAAATAAAAACTTTTTATTTTGTTTCTTGTTAGATAGTCCATTGTTTAACAAATACACGTTTCATTTTGCTTCTGTTCAAAGAAAATGTAAGTAATTTTCTGACTCCTCGCCAAGCCTCTGAGTTTCATGTGAGTACCATCTCCAGCTTTCTCCTGTTTGTGTAAAGGGTCTTTTCAGATGTTAATGATGGGGTATTGTCTTGTTTTACGGTTGTAATGGGGGTTCATCTATATTTTCAATAGAGATAACCCTATTTTCTTTGAAAGTGTTTAAAGCTTTGTAATATTGATATCAGTATATGTTAATCTTGTTGTTTCTAGTAGTGTCTATTACATACAGTTCTGTTAAAAATATAGTATACTGTCCCTTTAATGCAAATGTTTATTTTTGTATCATGTATGAGTTCCACATTGGTTAATCTCCAAATATATTATTGTTAGCATATTTTCACCCCCCACTCCTAAAAGGACTTTAAACCATATTCATTGTTAAAACAAATGTCTTTCTGAAAATAAATGAACACAATAATGTCTCTTTAAGAAAATAGACTTTATTTAACACGTCAATATAAATCTGATTTCAATATTTATTGTTTGAACAAGTACATGTAGATATACCAACAATCTTCAAATATATGTTAGCATATGTAATTTTGTTAAAGGGACAGTTTAGAAAACAAATAATGTTTTGCATTATTCTAAAAGTCAATTTTGTAATACCAATGATATCAAAGGTTTCTCACCAATTAATCATTTGTCTGTGTTTATTTTAATTTGCTAGCTAAACCTATGAGGTTCGTGTGCTCATTTCTTAGAGCTTGAAGAGTGCATGTAATCATTATACAATTTGACCACTAGAGGGCATTTGGATAGCATTTGTATATGTTAAACCTTGTGCTCATACAGCATATTATTTACCATGTATTGATCATTGATATCTTAAATGTTGTTATGTCAGAACAACAAATAAGTGTTCATTTTTCATAGTCATAGATACAAGGGTAAGCACATAAGTCACACGTATTTCTCCATGTTTTGTTGTTTCCAACTTGATAATGCGTAATACAGTGTTTTCTTTGTAATCAATAATTTTCTGACTGTCCCTTTAAGCTGTGTTATTGGCATTCAAACAGTAATATGCCATCATGGATAATTGTAATGGTAATTTTGTTTGCGATTCGGGAAACAGTTTGGACATCACATCACAGAAACCAATCAATATCATGAACAAGGATAGGTATGTGATGATGTGGTTTTCACACACTTATAACCCACACTCTGCAAACAATCTGCCTCCATGGACCCGGTCCCATAGAAGTAGATTATATACAGAGTGTGGTCCACAAGTGTATGAAAACCACATCATCACATACCTATCCATTACACATTAAATAAAAAAAAAAACATTAAACATGAAAACAAATACTTACTTCCTCTTCCTTCCCCTCTTCCCACAGGGCTGAGGCTCTGGGAGGGGCAACTGCCGACTCTGACGAGTTCTCCTTGGAGATGTTGTGGGAAGAGTGGAAGGAAGAGTACTGGGACGACCAAGGTGAGGAGGAGAAGATGGCTGAGGAGGAGAAGATGGCTGAGGAGGAGAAAATGGCTGAGGAGGAGAAGATGGCTGAGGAGAAGAAGATGGCTCGGCAGGAGGAGATGGCCCGGCAGGAGAAGATGGCCCGGCAGGAGAAGATAGGCCGGCAGGAGAAGATGGGCCGGCAGGAGAAGATGGCCCAGCAGCAGGAGGCCCAGCAGCAGGAGGCCCAGCAGCAGGAGGCCCAGCAGCAGGAGGCGGACCAGGAGGCAGACCAGCATGCGCCTCCCGGAAAAAATTAAACATCTCGGTGTAGATTAATGATTCTGTTTTGCCCTTGTTCTATTCTATTAAGTATGTTTATTATTTGGTTTTGTCCTTCAATTATTTGGTTTTGTCCATCAATAATTTGAGTTCGGCCTTCAATATTTTGTATCCGGGAGTTACGCATCTGGTCTATGTAGTCCAGTAGAATCCGCACCTCCGCTATTTCCTCTTGTTGTGCTTGGCGGGGTACCCGTGCACGGCGGGGTGCCTGTGCACGGCGGTGTGCGGGTCCTTGAGGGGCCTCTGGTTCCGCGGCCTCCTCCTCTGCTTCCGGGGCCTCTTCATCTGCTTCCGTGCCCTCTTCATCACGGGGGGCCTCTTCCCTCCGAAGTGGAAATTCCTCCCCACCACTCTCATCCCGGGGAGATGGAGGAGGCTGTATTTGTTGTGCTGCCTCCTCCCCAGACTCTGTATATTTGAAAAAGAAATAAATGTATATATTAGCATATTTCCAAATGAAGCTTTAAATGACTTAGCTTACGATACAATTACAAATGCAGAATCATTAATCCACTTTGAAATCTAACAAACAATACGATTTCCGCATTTTCTAAACCATGTTTGTGATATCTCTGGTCAATCTGAATGTTTTAGCGTTTGTTTTCAGTCTGTTTAAATGCACACCTAACCTATAGCCTAGATACTGATGTAACCGCAAAGTAATTGTGAATGCGTGTAAACAGCGTAATAGCATTAATCTGATCCTTAACGGGACATGAAACCCAATGTTTTATCTTTCATGATTTAGAAGCATACATTTATAATCAACTTTCTAATGTACTTTTCTTATCTAATTAGCTTCATTCTCTGGATATTCTTTGCTGAAAAGCATATCTAAATATGCTTAGAAGATGCTGATTGTTAGCTGAATATAGCTGCCTCCTGTGATTGGTTCACCGTGTGCATGGCTATTTCTTCATTAAAATATATCTCAAGAATGATTCAAATTAGGTAATATAAGTACATTTGAATGTTTTGTAAAATTGTATTTGCTACCTTAATCATGAAAGTAAAGGTTTGCGTATAGTGTCCCTTGAAATTCATTCGTATGTGAATTTATTCTTAAATGAGCTTACCGTCAGATGAGAATGGCAGGTTCCCGGTATCAATTCCTCCGATACCGACTACATCCACCTCGGAGATGCTGGGCCGCAACATTTCCTCCCATCGGCAATACTCGATTTCCAGGGCAGGGCCGCCACCGGTTCCTGCGGCATGTCGGGCCTCCAGGCTTAACTTTTTCTTGAGATCCATCTTACAGTCCCGGTAGCGATGTTTTATAGAGTCCATATCTCTATTCCGGCCACCCACTGCATTGACTGCATTCCTTATCTCATGCCAGAGCTTCCTCTTCTCAGTCGGGGTGGTCTTCTGGTGCTGCAGCCTCCTATACCTGGCCATATAGGCCTCGACGAGGGCCTCCTTCTCCTCCATCGAAAACCTCGCCTCCCTAGTCGCCTTGGCCTTCCCCTGTGACGATGCCCTCTGTTTCCCGGACTGTGAAGCCCTACTCTGTCCGCCACTGGGCCCAGCCACTTGTTCATCTTGAACCAAGTGGCTGGGTCCACCCACCGCTTCCACCCCCGCTTCCTGCCCCCCTTCCTGCCCCCCTTCCTGCCCTGTTCCTCTCCCCCTCCCTCTCCTCCCCCCTCTACCTCTCCCCTGCCTGCCCTCCATCTGTTCCCTAAACTAAACCCCAAATAATCAAACAAAAAGTGAGTGTGATGAAATGAAAGGGGTTCAAAATAAAGAACTAAAAAGACAAAATAAGTGCTGAAAGTGTGAGAGGGATCTAAAAAAACAAAAAGGGTAAGGAGTATTTAAATAAACAAAAAGAAGAAGACTAAAAGGAGGATATGTAAACTAAATGTAACTAGGGGATGGGTATGGGATGGGGATGGGGTATGGGATAAGAGTAAATGGGATGAAAGGGAATGGGACTACAGGGAATGGGGTATGGAGTGTAGTATGAGGGGGTATGGGGTATGGAGTGTATGTAGTGTTATTGATAAGTGTATGTATGTATTGAATGTGTTTGCGTGTAAATGTGTTAAGTGGCTATGATTACGGCTGAGTGCCGAAACATGTAAGCCGTGGTGTCACGCTCACACACCTGTTTTGCTTGCTATCACTGTATGCTGTTCACTGAGCCAAATTTGGCGTTTTAACTTTGCCAATAAAGATGGATTTTATTTGCATAAAGCCGGATCCTACCTTTCTTCTTTGATTGTTTATACCTGCACCAGTTTTGGATCAGCTCAAAGCCCTTGTATATGAGAACTACCTGTTGTGAAGCCCGGGTGAAGTAAGAGCACCGCCCCTTGACCGGAGATCCAGCTACGTCATAAACGGACGCCCCAGTGCACCTGTGAACAGCCTGAAGCGCTGCTGGAGATTTTCTTCTTTGCCGGTTGGTTTGGAGCTGCTAGCCCACCAATCTGATTTCGGTTTGACCACGGAGGTCCCCCGGCTGCATAGAACTCCTGTCTGAGGCACTGCACGGCATACACAGATTCCGGGGGCGGTTAGGCTCCTTCAGGGTAAGTCCCGGACACAACAGCATCTACTTGTTTGCACCTTTTGTTTGCATCTACATATTTGCATATTAGAAGAGGACTTCCCATATCTCCCTATATCAATGTGTTAAGTGTACAGAAAAATCACTCGCTCGCTAACTCACACTACTACTAATTCTCACTAACTCACACTACTACTAATTCTCAGTAACTCACACTACTACTAATTCTCACTAACTCACACTCCCACTAACTCTCAATAACTCACACTAGCACTAACTCACGCTCCCACTAACTGACTCTCTCACACTACCACTAACTTTCACTAACAACTCCCACTACCACTAACTCACTCACGCTCCCACTAACTGACTCTCTCCCACTCCCACTAACTCCCACTCCCACTAACTCACTCATGATAACACTAACAACTGACTCTCTCACACTAACACTAACTCACTCACAATAATGCACAAACTCTCTAATCTTAAACCTCCAATCTCCAAAGACCCACCAGCAACACAGTCAAAGAAGCCATGCTTGTGTGGTGCTTATATACCCTGTGTAAATGTTTAATGATGTACCTATTTGCGTTGTAAATTGTGTTCATGTGTGCTTTATTAGCAATTAGTATTTGTGCAATGTGTATTAGGTGTGTGAATTTGCGCATGCTCATTTTGAGTTAGTATTTGTGGAATGTGTAGAATGCGATGATGTCATAGTGCTCGTTTTCTATAACATTGACCAATAGTATTCTGTTTAAATGTGAATTTGCGACGGTGTGTTATTAGTGAAGTGTTATATATGTATGTTTGTCCTAATATATAGTGATATTGAATGCGATTATTTTGCTAGTGTATGTATATTTTTTTTCCTTGTTGTTATTTAGCGTATTTCCGCATCTTAAAGTATATGCGTATTCCCTGTATTAAGTTTTATTAAAAATCCCCCCGCTTGTGAATGTGTAATGCTTATGTGCTTTGTTGAGTTATTGTTGTTGTGACATTTGCGGCGTGTTATTGTTGTGCATGATGTGGTATGCGTAATATGACCGAGCTGTGCGTATTTCTCGCGAGATCGAGTGTTAGGTGAAAAAAGCTATTTATTTTGCTTTTCCATTGATCTCTATGGGAGACTGTCTAACGCGGGAAGGATTCCGCGTGTGAAATACACGCGTTAGGAGCATCGTTAGATGGTCTTTTTTGAACTCTAAATACCGGAGTCAAACAATGCCGTGCGTTAGACATAAACCATGCGTAGCGTTAGCAGCCCATCTACCGCCAAACTCCAAATCTAGCCGTATGTGATTACATTCTAAAATGTAAAACTGCAAAGGAGATTACTAATTTCTTTCATGTAATTGGCAAGAGTCCATGAGCTAGTGACGTATGGGATATACAATCCTACCAGGAGGGGCAAATTTTCCCAAACCTCAAAATGCCTATAAATACACCCCTGACCACACCCACAATTCAGTTTTACAAACTTTGCCTCCTATGGAGGTGGTGAAGTAAGTTTGTGCTAAGTTTTCTACGTTGATATGTGCTTCTCAGCATTTTTTGAAGCCCGATTCCTCTCAGAGTATAGTGAATGTCAGAGGGATGTGAAGGGAGTATCACCTATTGAATGCAATGGTTTCCCTTACTGGGATTTATTTCATAGGTTCTCTTTTATCGGTCATAGAGATTCATCTCCTACCTCCCTTTTCAGATTGACGATATACTCTCATATTCCATTACCTCTACTGATAACTGTTTCAGTACTGGTTTGGCTATCTGCTATATGTGGATGGGTGTCTCTTGGTAAGTATGTTTTCATTACTTAAGAAACTCTCAACTATGGTTTGGTACTTTATGTATTTATATAAAGTTCTAAATATATGTATTTTACTTATATTTGCCATGATTCAGGTTTTCAGTATATTTCCTTTTTGCAGACTGTCAGTTTCATAACTGGGAAATTATTTTTTCTGAAAATGTATTTCTTACCTGGGGTATAGTCTCTTTTTCAAATTGACTGTCTTTTAAATTTGCAGGCCTTGCGAGGGCGCAAAATGGCAAAGTTTATTGCGTCATTCTTGGCGTGAGTTTTTTCAGCGTGAAGTTACGTTTGTTACAAGGTTGCGTCATCTATGACGCGAGGTGTCGTTTTTGGTGCCAAAAAATATTTTTCTGTTTGTTGTGCGTCATACTTGGCTTCAAATATTTTCATTATTTAACACCCCATTCCTATTTGCCTATTGCCTTTTTCTATGTCAGAGGGCTATGCTGTTTGCATTTTTTCCCATTCCTGAAACTGCCATATAAGGATATTGATAATTTTGCTTTATATGTTTTTTTTTTCTCTTACATTTGTAAGATGTCTCAATCTGATCTTGTCTCAGAATTCACTGTTGGATCCCTGCTGCCTGATAACAGTTCTACCAAAGTTAAGTGAATTTGTTGTAAACTTGTGGAGATTATCCCTCCAGCTGTGGTTTGTAATAGTTGTCATGATAAACTTTTACATGCAGAAAATGTATCCATCAGTAGTAGTTCATTATCTGTTGTTGTTCCCTCAACATCTAATGCACAATATATACCTGTAAATTTAAAATAATTTATTTCTGATTCTATTCAGAAGGCTTTGTCTGCCATTCCGCCTTCTTATAAACATAAAAGGTATTTTAAAACTTTTCATAGAGTTGATGAAATTTCAAATGACCGGCAACATACTGATTTATCTTTCTCTGATGAGGATCTATCTGATTTAGAAGATCCTGCCTCAGATATTGACACTAACAAATTTTCTTATTTATTTAAAATGGAGTATATTAGTTCTTTATTAAAGAAGTGTTGATTACATTGGATATGGAGGAAACTAGTCCTCTTAAAATTAGTAAACATTTAAATTATGTTTATAAACCTCCTGTGGTTATTCCAGAGTTTTTTTCCAGTTCCTGATGATATTTCTGATATGATTTCTAAAGAATGGAATAGACCTGGTACTTCTTTTATTCCTTCTTCAAGGTTTAAAAAATGGTATCCTTTGTCAGCAGTTAGATTGGAGTTTTGGGAAAAGATCCCCAAAGTTGATGGGGCTATCTCTACTCTTGCTAAACGTACTACTATTCCTACGGAAGATAGTACTTCTTTTAAAGATCCTTTAGATAGGAAACTTGAATCTTATCTAAGGAAGACTTTTTTTATATGTAGGTCATCTTCTTAGGCCTGCAACTTCTTTGGCTGATGTTGCAGCTGCTTCAACTTTTTGGTTGGAGACTTTAGCGCAACAAGTATCGGATCATGATTTGTCTAGCATTGTTAAAGTGATTCAACATGCCAATAATTTCATTTGTGATGCCATTTTTGATATCATCAAAATTGATGTTAGATATATGTCTTTAGCTATTTTAGCAAGAAGAGCTTTGTGGCTCAAATCTTGGAATGCTGATATGACTTCTAAAACCAGATTGCTCTCTCTTTTTTTCCAAGGTAATACATTATTTGGTTCTCAGTTGGATTTAATAATTTCAACTGTCACTGGGGGGAAGGGAGTTTTTTTGCCTCAGGATAAAAAACCTAAGGGTAAATCTAAAGTTTCTAACTGTTTTTGTTCCTTTCGACATAATAAGGAACAGAAATCTAATCCTTCCCCAAAGGAATCTGTTTCCAATTGGAAGACTTCCTCAAATTGGAATAAATTCATGCCATTTAAGAGATCAAAGCCAGCCCCCAAGTCCGCATGAGGGTGCGGCCCTCATTACTGTTCAGCTGGTAGGGGGCAGATTAAAATTTTTCAAAGATGTTTGGATCAATTCGGTCCAAAATCATTGGATTCAGAGTATTGTCTCTCAGGGGTACAGAATAGGATTCAGAGTAAGACCGCCTGTAAGAAGATGTGTTATCTCATGCATTCCAGCGAACCCAGTAAAGGCTCAGGCTTTCCTGAACTGGAGTTATCAGGGGTAATCATGCCAGTTTGGTTTCAGGAACAGGGTCTGGGGTTTTATTCAAATCTATTCATTGTCCCAAAGAAAGAAAATTCATTCAGACCAGTTTTGGATCTAAAGATTTTGAATCAATATGTAAGAGTACCAACATTCGAGATGGTGACTATAAGGACTATTCTTCCTTTTGTTCAGCAAGGGCATTATATGTCCACAATAGACTTACAGGATGCATATCTTCATATTCCCATTTATCCGGATCACTTTCACTTCCTGAGATTCTCTTATCTAGACAAGCATTACCTTTTGGCCTTGCGATAGCTCCAAGAATCTTTTCAAAGGTTCTCGGTGCCTTACTCTCTGTAATCAGAGAGCGGGGTATTGCAGTGTTTCCTTATTTGGACGATATCTTGGTACTCGCTCAGTCTTTACGTTCTGCAGAATCTCACACAAATCAACTAGTGTTGTTTCTTCAAAGACATGGTTGGAGTATCAAATTACCAAAAAGTTCTTTGATTCCTCAGACAAGGGTAACCTTTTTAGGTTTCCAGATAGATTCAGTGTCCATGACTTTGTCTCTAACAGACAAGAGACGTTTGAAATTGGTTGCAGCCTGTCGGAACCTTCAGTCTCAGTCATTCCCTTCAGTAGCTATGTGCATGGAAGTTTTAGGTCTCATGATTGCAGCATCGGACACGATCCCCTTTGCTTGTTTTCATATGAGACCTCTCCAGCTTTGTATGCTGAACCAATGGTGCAGGGATTATACTCAATGTTCGACTTTCTCTGACTTGGTGGTTAGATCACCATCGTATAATTCTAGGGGCCTCTTTCATTCGTCCAACCTGGACTGTGATCACAACAGATGCGAGTCTTTCAGGTTGGGGAGCTGTTTGGGGATCTCTGACATCAGAAGGGGTTTGGAATTCTCAAGAGGCGAGATAACCAATGAATATTTTCGAACTCCGTGCAATTCTCAGGGCACTTCAGTTTTGGTCTTTTTTAAGACAGACAATATCACAACTGTGGCATATGTCAATCATCAGGATGGGATTCACAGTCCTCAAGCTGTGAAAGAAGTATCTTGGATACTTGTTTGGGTGGAATCCAGTTCCTGTCTAATTTCTCCGGGTTCATATACCAAGTATAGAATATTGGGAAGCGGATTATCTCAGTCGTCAGACTTTACATCCGGGAGAATGGTCTCTCCACCCAGATGTGTTTTCTCAAATTGTTAGGATGTGGGGGCTTCCAGAAATAGATCTGATGGCATCTCATCTAAACAAGAAACTTCCCAGGTACCTGTCAAGGTCCAGGGATCTTCAGGCGGAAGCAGTGGATGCGTTAACACTTCTGTGGTGTTATCAACCTGCTTATATTTTCCCGCCTCTAGTTCTTACAAGGGTGATCTCCAAAATCATCATGGAGCAATCATTTGTGCTGTTGGTGGCTCCAGCATGGTCTCACAGGTTTTAGTATGAGGATCTTGTTCGGATGTCCATTTGCCAACCTTGGCCACTTCCATTAAGACCAGACCTTCTATCTTAAGGTCCGTTTTTCCATCAGGATCTCAAATCATTAAATTTGAAGGTATGGAAATTGAACGCTTAGTGCTTAGTCATAGAAGTTTCTTTGACTCAGTCATTAATACTATGTTGCAGGCTCATAAATCTGTTTCTAGAAAGATTTATTATCGAGTTTGGAAGACTTACATTTCATGGTGTTCTTCTCATAAATTCTCTTGGCATTCTTTTAGAATTCCTAGAATTTTACAGTTTCTTCAGGATGCTTTGGATAAAGGTTTGTCTGCAAGTTCCTTGATAGGACAAATCTCTGCTCTTTCTGTTTTATTCCACAGGAAAATTGCTAAACTTCCTGATATTCATTGTTTTGTTCAGGCTTTGGTTCGTATCTAGTCTGTCATAAAATCAATCTCTCCTCCTTGGAGTCTTAATTTGGTTCTGAAGGCTTTACAGGCTCCTCCATTTGAGCATATGCATTCTTTGGACATTAAACTACTTTCTTGGAAAGTGTTGTTCCTTTTGGTCATCTCTTCTGTTAGAAGAGTTTCTGAATTATCTGCTCTTTCTTGTGATTCTCCTTTTCTGATTTTTCATCTGGATAAGGCAGTTTTGAGGACTTCATTTAAATTCTTACCTAAGGTTGTGAATTCTAACAACATTAATAGAGAAATAGTTGTCCCTTCATTGTGTCCTAATCCTAAGAATTCTTTTGAGAGATCTTTACATTCTTTGGATGTGGTGAGATCTCTGAAATATTATGTAGAAGCCACTAAAGATTTCAGGAAGACTTCTAGTCTATTTGTTATATTTTCTGGTTCCAGGAAAGGTCAGAAGGCTTCTGCCATTTCTTTGGCATTGTGGTTAAAGCTTTTGATTCATCAAGCTTATTTGGAGTCTGGTAAAGCCCTGCCTTTGTGGATTAATTTTTTTCAGCAAAATGGCTGTTTTTATTTTGTCCCTCCCTCTCTAGTGACTCTTGCGTGGAGTTCCACATCTTTGGTATTGCTATCCCATACATCACTAGTTCATGGACTCTTGCCAATTACATGAAAGAAAACATAATTTATGTAAGAACTTACCTAATTAATTAATTTCTTTCATATTGGCAAGAGTCCATGAGGCCCACCCTTTTTATGGTGGTTATGATTTTTTTGTATAAAGCACAATTATTCCCAAATTCCTTTGCTGATGCTTTTTACTCCTTTCTTTATCACCCTGCTTCTTGGCTATTTGTTAAACTGAATTGTGGGTGTGGTGAGGGGTGTATTTATAGGCATTTTGAGGTTTGGGAAACTTTGGCCCTCCTGGTAGGATTGTATATTCCATACGTCACTAGCTCATGGACTCTTGCCAATATGAAAGAAATGAATTTATCGGGTAAGTTCTTACATAAATTATGTTTTTTCAAACAGTGCAGGGGTAGAGCACTTTGGAGCCATTATAAAATCCATAGTTTCAAGTCTCACTAAAATGAGTTAGACCTCTATTTATTAAGCTGCTGGTGAACATTGTTCCCATCACTAGAGGAAGTTATGAGATGTAAAAGGTGCAATCCTTCCCACTGCTCTCGCACAACCAATCATGTTATAACTGGGGCTGATTTTAATACCAAATCTTCCCCCACAGTTGCAGAAATGAAGCCCTTAGTTTTTTGTTTTTTTCCCCTCTAATTTTTGATAGTCATATAAAACAGTTTAGACACGTGTCCTAATTTTCTAAAAACATCAGCAGCTCATTATTTACTTACAAACACATTTAACCTGTGGCAATTGGGAAGTAATATCTATTTATGCGTGGCATTATTATAACGTGTAACACTACTAATGCACTTTTAAATAATTTAAGGTAACACTATAACAACACAATAGACTCCATCACAGATTAAATAACCTATCATCACTCTAGCAATGTTCATACTCCTCATTCTCTCAAAACCAGTCAACACTAGGTAATGGAAACTTAATTGCAAGTACATATTACTTAAAGGGACAGTAAAGTAAAAATTAAACATTCATGATTCAGAAAGAATGCAATTTGAAACAGCTTTAGAATTTAGTTATATTATTAACTTTGCTTTGTACTGTTGGTATCCTTTGTTCAAAAGTAAATAAAGGTAGGCTGATAGGACCTTAAAAGCAAGCATGTGTCTTTATTTTTATTTGGTAGCAGTGTTTGCTACTTTGTATTTCATTGTTAACTTTGGTTTTCTGTGTTGCAAACACTGCTGCCAGATGGAAAAACAAATGTGCACACTCATGAGTTCACCTAAGATAACTCTTTAACTAAGGCAAATATCAACCAATTTAATGACCACCTTCTCAACATCTCTTGTGTTACCTCTTCACCTTCCACTATACAAGATTTTCTCCACAAGACCCCAATCTTGTGGAATTTATTGGCTCACTCCACAAGACACCCCCCCCCCCCCACCTTGTGAGGGGTTAGGCTGTGTGGAACTCAGAATGCAGGAACAAATACATAGAACAATTAAATTATTTTCAAAGATTCACTGACTGATAAGCAAAATAACAGTTTGTAGTTCAAATTGAAGATCACAGAAACAGCAAGTTTGAACATAGGCCCAATGCAGAATACTAAAGTCATATACAAAAAATTAAATTGTACAGCAAGGGTGAGTCTGTCACAGAATACCGCAGGCACAGCTGTGTGTTTCAGCAGACACAGGATACCCAGCTGGTACTGTTGGTAAGACTGTCACAGGATACCAGATTGATACAGCAGGCACAGGTGGTATCAGGTAAGAATGCTTGGTCTCTGAAACAAGGTGAGCATATACAGGTAAAAGTAAGTATGCTTGTTCTCTGGAGCAAGGTGAGCATACATAGGTATCATGTAAATATGCTTGGTCTTTGAAGCAAGAAACAAGGTAGGTAAGGCAATAAATCAGCCCAGAGTGATGGGCTGATTGAGCTTTTATAAAAACTCCCACACCTGAGTCCTCCAGGTGTGTGTTCCTGTAATTTGGACATAGCCCTTTTAAATTCTGGCTTTGAAGGGTCCGCACGTGCTTAGGGGAGCTTCAAACAGGAGCAGAAAGACCGGAGTCTCAGCATCCTACGTAAAAGCTGCTACTCTCAGCATTTGCTCCCGGTGAGTCCCCTGAAACCTATAGTTTTCAAAGTTTTTTAAGATGTATCAGAGTGGCATTTCAGAGTTTACATTCTCGACTATAAACAAATTAATAATAATAATACTAATAATAATAAAAATCTAGTTTAAAGTCTGACAATGTTTTTGTTAAATGGAGAGTATGGGGGTCCAGCCACATTTCTAGTTGTTTTTGTCTACAGTGTATTGTAGGGGACCACACATTTCAGGTCTTGAATTCCCATAAAGAAAATAGTCATTTCTGTGATTTTGCACATTTAAGTAAGAACTTCATCAATATTATTTTTTTGCCATTTAATAGTAAGTTATCGCTTGTGTAGCACATGACCTTCTAATGACAATCATCGAGATTACGAGTTTTGTGGTAACAGGATGCGTTGCTAACGAGCAGTTTTTTTCTCACTACTCACTTAAGACAACGCTGGTATTACAGGTTTTTTTAAACCCGGCGTTAGCCGCAAAAAAACTGAGCGTAGAGCAAAATTTTCCTCCACATCTCACCTCAAAACCAGCGTTGCCTATGGTAGCGGTGAGCTGGCAAAACGTGCTTGTGCACGATTACCCCATAGGAATCAATGGGGCAGAATCGGCTGAAAAAAAACCTAACACCTGCAAAAAAGCAGCATTCAGTTTCTAACGCAGCCCCATTGATTCCTATGGGGAAAGAACATTTACGTTTACACCTACACCCTAACATGAACCCCGAGTCTAAACACCCCTAATCTTACACTTATCAACCCCTAATCTGCCGTCCCCGCTATCGCCAACATCTGCATAATATTATTAATTCCTAATCTGCCACTCCGGACACCGCCGCCACCTACATTATCCCTATGAACCCCTAATCTGCTGCCCCCAACATCGCCGACACCTACTTTTTATTTATTAACCCCTACTCTGCCGCTCCCAATGTCGCCGCCACCTAACTACACTTATTAACCCCTAATCTGCCGCCGCCAACGTAGCAGCCACTATAATAAAGTTATTAACCCCTAAATCTAAGTCTAACCCTAACCCCACCTAATTTAAATATAATTTAAAATAATCTAAATAAAATTACTACAATTAAATAAATTATTCCTATTTAAAACTAAATACTTACCTATAAAATAAACACTAAGCTAGCTACAATATAACTAATAGTTACAATGTATCTAGCTTAGGGTTTATTTTTATTTTACAGGCAACATTGTATTTATTTTAACTAGGTACAATAGTTATTAAATAGTTATTAACTATTTAATAACTTCCTATTTAAAATAAGTACACATTTACCTGTAAAATAAGCCCTAACCTACATTACAATTACACCTAACACTAATCTATCATTAAATAAATTATCTAAATTAAGTACAATTAAATTAAATAAACTAAAGTACAAAAAAACCCCCACTAAATTACAGAAAAAAAATAAAATAATTACAAGAATTTTAAACTAATTACACCTAATCTAATCCCCCTAATAAAATAAAAAAGCGCCCCAAAATAATACAAATTCCTACCCTATACTAAATTACAAATAGCCCTTAAAAGGGCTTTTTGCAGGGCATTGCCCCATAGTAATCAGCTCTTTTACCTGTAAAAAAAAAAATACAATCCCCCCAACATTAAAACCCACCACCCACACACCCAACCCTACTCTAAAATCCACCCAATCCCCCCCTTAATAGAGAGTCTTCAGAATGGCCGAAACGTGTAGACAGTACTGGTAAGCCTTATTTCATATATTATTCACATTGTTGTACATGTTACACTATATTTATTTTCTTTCTCCAGGAGGATATTGTTTATTGTTCAGCACTTTATCTCCACTATTTTGTGATATTATTGCTCTCCCACTATTTCTACACACCTAAAGACAGTTTGCTATATTGCCCATACTCTATGGACTAATCACCAGGAAAACCACGGCACAGCATTAGCTCTTGAACACTTTTTGGCTATTGTCAGAGTCATCTTTGCACTTTTTCAAATTTTTTCATATGTTTTGCTCATATTTTTCACATGATTTTTGAAATGTTCATATTTTTCACATGATATTTGAATTTTTATTGTTATGGTTTTTTATTATTATTCTTTTGTCATTACCTTTTGGTAGTTTTCATTTTTGAATCTCACTTTTCACCACCGGCTTTTATTTTTTCACCATTTTTTCACCTATTCCACATATCTGGATTTATTGATCCAATTGGAGAACAGTCGGATTCATCAGCCACACTTTAATCCTTGCACTGGCTTCTCATAAAATCATATTTGGGCAGAAGAAATATTATAACATATATTGGATTTCATCTTATGAAATAATTTTGCTGTTCACCTTACACTGGACTGATCTCATCTAAGATATTGAGTGAAATTCCTGCATTCTTCACACATTTAACCATTGTTTTTATACATTAACTTTTTTACCACATTACATTAGTTTTTAACATATTGTATTAGTTCTACATTGTATCTGTTTTATTGTTAGCATTTTGTTGTAATATCATCTTGGATCCATGATTGTGTATATTAAATTTACTATTGTTTTTTAAATATATATCTATACACGCATTTGTATTAATCTTCTCCGCTATATTACCTTTGCCTCCATTTGGTTAGGCGCCTGGGCTCACACACATCCATTTAAAATAAAAAAGCTCCCCAAAATAATAAAAATCCCTACCCTATACTAAATTACAAATAGACCTTAAAAGGGCTTTTTGCGGGGCATTGCCCCAAAGTAATCAGCTCTTTTACCTGTAAAAAAAAAATACAATCCCCCTCAACATTAAAACCCATCACCCACACACCCAGCCCTACTCTAAAACCCACCCAATCCCCCCTTAATAAAACATAACACTACCCCCTTGAAGATCACCCTACCTTAAGCCGTCTTCACCCAGCCGCGCACAAGTGGTCCTCCAGAGGGGCAGAAGTCTTCATCCGATCCGGGCATAAGAGGACCTCCAGACAGGCAGAAGTCTTCATCCAGGCGGCATCTTCTATCTTCATTCATCCGGAGCGGAGCGGGTCCATCTTGAAGCCAGCCGACGCGGAGCATCCATCCAGACTGACGACTACACGACGAATGACGGTTCCTTTAAATTACGTCATCCAAGAGGGCGTCCTTTGAATTCTGATTGGCTGATAGGATTCTATCAGCCAATTGGAATTAAGGTAAGAAAAAAGCCAATAGAATGCAAGCTCAATCCTATTGGCTGATTGCATCAGCCAATAGGATTTTTTCTACCTTAATTCTGATTGGCTGATAGAATCATATCAGCCAATCGGAATTTAAGGAAATCCATCTTGGATGATGCCATTTAAAGGAACTGTCATTCGTCGTGTAGTCGTCGGTCTGGATGGATGCTCCGCGTCGGCTGGCTTCAAGATGGACCCGCTCCGCTCCGGATGGATGAAGATAGAAGATGCCGCCTGGATGAAGACTTTTGCCCGTCTGGAGGTCCTCTTCTGCCCAGATTGGATGAAGACTTCTGCCCCTCTGGAGGACCACTTGTGTCCAGCTGGGTGAAGATGTCTCATGGTAGGGTGATCTTCAAGAGGGTAGTGTTATGTTTTATTAAGGGGGGGTTGGGTGGGTTTTAGAGTAGGGTTGGGTGTGTGGGTGGTGGGTTTTAATGTTGCAGGGGGTATTGTATTTTTTTTTTACAGGTAAAAGAGCTGATTACTTTGGGGCAATGCCCCACAAAAAGCCCTTTAAAGGGCTATTTGTAATTTAGTATAGGGTAGGGATTTTTATTATTTTGGAGGGCTTTTTTTAAATTTTATTAGGGGGATTATATTAGGTGTAATTAGTTTAAAATTCTTGTAATTATTTTATTTTTTTCTGTAAATTTAGTGGGGTTTTTTTGTACTTTAGTTTATTTAATTTAATTGTAATTAGTTGTAGTTAATTTAGTTAATTTATTTAATGATAGTGTAGTGTTAGATGCAATTGTAACTTAGGTTAGGGTTTATTTTACAGGTAAATTTGTACTTATTTTAACTAGGAAGTTATTAAATAGTAAATAACTATTTAATAACTATTGTACCTAGTAAAAATAAATACAAAGTTGCCTGTAAAATAAAAATAAATCCTAAAATAGATACAATGTAACTATTAGTCATATTGTAGCTATCTTAGGGTTTATTTTATTGGTAAGTATTTAGTTTTAAATAGGAATAATTTAGTTAATTGTAGTAATTTTATTTTGTTTTATTTAAATTATATTTAAGTTAGGGCGGTTAGACTTAGGGTTAGACTTAGGTTAAGGGGTTAATAAATTTAATATAGTAGTGGCGACATTGGGGGCAGCAGATTAGGGGTTAATAAATATAGGTAGGTGTCGGCGATGTTAGGGACGGCAGATTAGGGGTTAATAAAATTTAACTAGTGTTTGCGAGGCGGGAGTGCAGCGGTTTAGGGGTTAATATATTTATTAAAGTGGCGGCGATGTCCAGTCGGCAGATTAGGGGTTAAAAACTTTATTTAAGTGTTTGCGATGTGGGGGGGGGGGGGGGCTCGGTTTAGGGATTAATACCTAGTTTATGGGTGTTAGTGTACTTTTTATCACTTTAGTTAAGAGTTTTATGTTACGGCGTTAGGCCATAAAACTCTTAACTACTGACTTTTAAATGCGGTAGGAGTCTTGACAGGAGAGGGTCTACCGCTCACTTCTTCCAATACTTGTAATACCGGTGTTAGGCAAGTCCCATTGAAAAGATAGGATACGCAATTGACATAAGGGAATTTGCGGTAAGCTCGAGTCGCAGAAAAAAAGTGAGCGGTACACCTGTACCTGCCATACTCGTAATACCAGCGGGCATTAAAAAGCAGTGTTGGGACCTCTCATCTAGTCGAATGTTAATATCATGTTTAGAATGAGGAGTAATTTAAATACATAACAATTGTTCACAGGATAAAATAATATTATTTGATTATGCTGTTGAGTTATTTTCAGCTGCAGTAATTAGGTTATTTGGCAAACATTAAATTATATATATTTCATTAGTGTAGTAATCCTAAAATCCTCATCACATAAAGAGCCACTATGGGAATTTTTTCTACACTCACATTGGAACCCTGCATGTGATTTTATATTTATATTGACTTATTTGGTTTGCAATCAAAGAAGCAGAGCACAATAGTCTTCACACAATAAAGGGAAGGGTTATTAATCCTTTATCTAGATACACTCGGCCAGTTTTGTGTTAGGAGCTATGCGGTGCTAACAAGCAATTTTCTCTCACTGCTCACTTACATGCAGCGCTGGTATTACGGTTTTTTTCAAACCCGGCGTTAACAGGCAAGAAGTGAGCGTAGAGAAAAATTTTGCTCCATACCTCACTCCAATACCAGCGCTGCTTAAGTCAGCGGTGAGCTGGTCGTACGTGCTCATGCATGATTTCCCCATGGACATCAATGAGGAGAGCCGGCTGAGAAAAAGGCTAACACCTGCAAAAAAAACCAGCATAAAACTCAGTAACGCAGCCCCATTGATTCCTATGGGGAAACACATTTTATGTTTACACCTAACACCCTAACATGATCCCTGAGTCTAAACACACCTAATCTTACACTTATTAACCCCTAATCTGCCGCCCCGGACATCTTCTATTTTCATCCTTCCTGTGCGGAGCGGGTCCATCTTCAAGACATCCGATGCGGAGCATCCTCTTCGAATGACGGCTTCTTCGTAATTAATATCTCTTTAAGTGATGTCATCCAAGATGGCGTCCCTAAGATTCCGATTGGCTGATATAATTCTATCAGCCAATCGGAATTAAGGTAGAAAAAATCAATCAGCCAATAGGATTGAGCTTGCATTCTATTGGCTGATTGGAACAGCCAATAGAATGCCATCTCAATCCTATTGGCTGATTGCATCAGTCTATTGGATTTTTCTACCTTAATTCCGATTGGCTGATTATATCAGCCAATTAGAATCTAAGGGACACCATCTTGGATGACGTCACTTACAGAGATATTCATTACGAAGAAGCCGTCGTTTGAAGAGGATGCTCCGCGTCAGATGTCTTGAAGATGGACCCGCTCCGCGCCGGAAGGATAAAGATAGAAGGATCTGGATGAAGACCTGCCCATCTGGAGGACCACTTCTTCGTTGAGGACATCTTGCTGCTTGGATGAAGACTTCTCCCGGTAAGTGAATCTTCCGGGGTTAGTGTTTTTAAGGGCGTATTGGTTAGGTTTATTTTTTTAGATTAGGGCTTTGGGCCTGCAAAAGAGCAAACTGCCCTTTTAAGGGCAATGCCCATCCAAATGCCCTTTTCAGGGCAATGGGGAGCTTTGGTTTTTTTAGTTAGTATTTTATTTGGGGAGATGGTTGTGTGGGTGGTGGGTTTTACTGTTGGGGGGGTTGTTTGTATTTTTTTTTACAGGCAAAAGAGCTGATTACTTTGGGGCAATGCCCCGCAAAAGGCCCTTTTAAGGACTATTGATGGTTTAGTTTAGGCTAGGGGGTTTTTATTTTGGGGAGGGGGCTTTTTTATTTTTATAGGGCTATTAGATTAGGTGTAATTAGTTTAAAGATCTGTAATTTTTTTTAATTTTCTGCAATTTAGTCTTTGTTTGTTTTTTTGTGATTTAGCTAATTTAATTTATTTAATTGTATTTAATTTAGTTAATTTATTTAATTGTATTTAATTTAGTTAATTTATTTAATTGTAGTGTAGTGTTATGTAACTTAGGTTAGGTTTTATTTTACAGGTCAATTTGCATTTATTTTAAGCTAGGTAGTTATTAAATAGTTAATAACTATTTAATAACTATTCTACCTAGTTAAAATAAATACAATCGTGCCTGTAAAATAAAAATAAACCCTAAGCTAGCTACATTGTAACTATTAGTAATATTGTAGCTAGCTTAGGGTTTATTTTATAGGTAATTATTTAGTTTTAAATAGGAATAATTAGTTAATTATAGTAATTTTCTTTAGATTTATTTAAATTATATTTAAGTTAAGGGGTGTTAGGGTTAGGGTTATACTTAGATTTAGGGGTTAATACATTTAATATAGTGCAGCGACATTGGGGACGGCAGATTAGGGGTTAATAAGTATAATGTAGGTGGCGGCGATGTTAGGGGCGACAGATTAGGGGTTAATAATATTTAACTAGTGTTTGCGAGGCGGGAGTGCGGCAATTTAGGGGTTAATATGTTTATTATATTTGCGGCGATGTCCGGAGCGGCAGATTAGGGGTTAAAATTTTTATTATAGTGTCTGCGATGAGGGAGAGTTAATGGGTAGTTTATGGGTGTTAGTGTACTTTTTAGCACTTTATTTATGAGTTTTATGCTACAGCGTTGTAGTGTAAAACTCATAACTACTGACTTTAGAATGGGTTAGGAATATTGGAGGTAGAGGGTGTACCGCTCACTTTTTGGCCTCCCAGGGCAGACTCGTAATACTAGTGCTATGGAAGTCCCATAGAAAAAAGGGTTTACGTAAGTCGTTTTGCGGTAAGGCCAAAGAAGTGTGCGGTGCCCCTAAACCTGCAAGACTCTTAATAGGAGCGGTAGTGAAAAAGCAGCGTTAGGACCTGTTAACGCTGATTTTTCAACTTAACGCAAAACTCGTAATCTAGCCGTATGTTTCCTATAAAAAATTGCTGGAAATACATATTTTAAGATATGTGATGCAGTCATTTAAGGAGAGATAATAATACCAAAGACCAAGTACTACTAGACATCTATGAACAATGAAAATCTTACCTTCATATTATGTCAATGTGGAGTTTTCAGTCATATTGATTTATCATGGGCCTATTACAGGGGTCTGCAACCGTGGCTATATAGTTGTTTTAGAACTAAATTTCCCATGATGCTTAAGTGTCTTTAAGCTGTCTAAGCATCATGGGAAATGTAGATCTAAAACATCTGGAGAGCCAAGGTTGCTGACCCCTGGACTATTGCGTTACAATAATAACTAGTTTGAAGATTATTTTTTTTTGTTCTATTCTGCATACAAAACTTTGTTCCTTTTCTATAGAATAGTTTGTTCCTACAGGATATGAAAGCTTTGGCTTTTAACTATTTACAACACTTTTTTTCCCCCTTTCTAAAAGATGATCATCAACATACTGCTTATTTTAGATGTCGGTTTTTGTTTTGTTTTTGTTGTTTTTACTCAATAATTGTTACCTTAGTATCAATGCTTCAATCATTTTGTTACATTTCTGTGCTTAAAATAATGCATTATTGTGTTCTATTTTGTAACCTGAGAGCACTACATTGGGATGTGATCTTGCATTCAAGGTTATTGCATTGAATTATTCTATTTTAATCACACAAATAATGGTAATACAATGCTTTATTAAGTATAAAAAGAAAAAATACATATGTTGGACAAAGTGTTATATGTAAAAAAATGTCAGTACTGGAAAATGTTTTATAATTATTTTAAATTGTATACCAGATGAGAAAATCAATATTAATCCACATCATAGACATACCAAGACATACCAAACAGGTATACAATATGCATTGTGTACACTGTGTTCAGAATTATTAGGCAAATGAGTATTTTGACCACATCATCCTCTTTATGCATGTTGTCTTACTCCAAGCTGTATAGGCTTGAAAGCCTACTACCAATTAAGCATATTAGGTGATGTGCATCTCTGTAATGAGAAGGGGTGTGGTCTAATGACATCAACACCCTATATCAGGTGTGCATAATTATTAGGCAACTTCCTTTCCTTTGGCAAAATGGGTCAAAAGAAGGACTTGACAGGCTCAGAAAAGTCAAAAATAGTGAGATATCTTGCAGAGGGATGCAGCACTCTTAAAATTGCAAAGCTTCTGAAGCGTGATCATTGAACAATCAAGCGTTTCATTGAAAATAGTCAACAGGGTCGCAAGAAGCGTGTGGAAAAACAAAGGCGCAAAATAACTGCCCATGAACTGAGAAAAGTCAAGCGTGCAGCTGCCAAGATGCCACTTGCCACCAGTTTGGCCATATTTCAGAGCTGCAACATTACTGGAGTGCCCAAAAGCACAAGGTGTGCAATACTCAAAGACATGGCCAAGGTAAGAAAGGCTGAAAGACGACCACCACTGAACAAGACACACAAGCTGAAACGTCAAGACTGGGCCAAGAAATATCTCAAGACTGATTTTTCTAAGATTTTATGGACTGATGAAATGAGAGTGAGTCTTGATGGGCCAGATGGATGGGCCCGTGGCTGGATTGGTAAAGGGCAGAGAGCTCCAGTCCGACTCAGACGCCAGCAAGGTGGAGGTGGAGTACTGGTTTGGGCTGGTATCATCAAAGATGAGCTTGTGGGGCCTTTTCGGGTTGAGGATGGAGTCAAGCTCAACTCCCAGTCCTACTGCCAGTTTCTGGAAGACACCTTCTTCAAGCAGTGGTACAGGAAGAAGTCTGCATCCTTCAAGAAAAACATGATTTTCATGCAGGACAATGCTCCATCACACGCGTCCAAGTACTCCACAGCGTGGCTGGCAAGAAAGGGTATACAAGAAGAAAATCTAATGACATGGCCTCCTTGTTCATCTGATCTGAACCCCATTGAGAACCTGTGGTCCATCATCAAATGTGAGATTTACAAGGAGGGAAAACAGTACACCTCTCTGAACAGTGTCTGGGAGGCTGTGGTTGCTGCTGCACGCAATGTTGATGGTGAACAGATCAAAACACTGACAGAATCCATGGATGGCAGGCTTTTGAGTGTCCTTGCAAAGAAAGGTGGCTATATTGGTCACTGATTTGTTTTTGTTTTGTTTTTGAATGTCAGAAATGTATATTTGTGAATATTGAGATGTTATATTGGTTTCACTGGTAAAAATAAATAATTGAAATGGGTATATATTTGTTTTTTGTTAAGTTGCCTAATAATTATGCACAGTAGTAGTCACCTGCACACACAGATATCCCCCTAAAATAGCTATAACTAAAAACAAACTAAAAACTACTTCCAAAACTATTCAGCTTTGATATTAATCCGTTTTTTGGGTTCATTGAGAACATGGTTGTTGTTCAATAATAAAATTAATCCTCAAAAATACAACTTGCCTAATAATTCTGCACTCCCTGTATTAATATAATCAGCATGTTAATTATTATTATTATTATTATTATTATTATTATACTTTATTTATGAAGTGCCAACATATTCTTCAGTGCTGTCCATGGATACAATTCATTTAAATAAAACTATGATATAAAACTTGCAAGAGACAGGACAAAATTTACAAACACATACAGGAGGAAATGAGGGCCCTATTCCCATGGGAACTTACAATCTAGAAGGGTAGGAGGTTGAGAAACAGGAGGTGAGGACTGCAAGATTGAGAAAGATGTTAATGCAGAGTTAGATGAGGGAAATGTTAGGTAAGTGAAATGTATTTATTATTGAGTTGGGTGGTAGGCTTCTCTGAACAGAAAAGTATTCAGGGAGCATTTAAAGGAAGGAAGATTAGGGTAAAGCCTGACAGCACGAGGGAGAGTGTTCCAGAGAGTAGGTGCTGCACGACAGAAGTCCTGTAGTCTAGCATTAGAGGAGGTAATAGTCACGGATGCAAGGAGCAGTTTATTGTTGGATCTTAGTGAGCGGGCTGGAATATACTTGTTTATTAGAGTATACTTGTTTATTTGCACAGAGGGTGCATTGCCTGGGCAGTGTACATTGTAACAATAGCAAATGTTCACATTTCTAAAGTGAACATTTTAGAAGTGAGGCAGTGTGAGAAGTGTGAATTTGGTCCCTGCATTCAAATCCTGCCAATTTCCCTGCTTTTGTGTAATTTGTACTGCAAGTCTCTCTTTTTGGTATGTGTATATGTATATTGAGCACATGATTTTAGGTTGTTAAAAGTATGTCCTGCATTTATTGTAATGTTATTCCCAATGTCTTATTTCTAATGTTTTGTTAATTGCCATGTGATGTTCAATCCTTATCAATACTTGATATTATTCTTAAATTTATAAGTTGTCTTATGCCATAGCAACCTCCTCCAAATTTTACTGTCTGTTTACTTAACTTATCTCACCCTGACCAGACCAGAATCTAATATTCCAATTGGCCTTTAAAATTGTCTTTGATTAGCAATCAACTAAATTTAGTGGACTCAGCTGACTGTCCTGCCTGTATACAGTTCACACTAGTATGGGAGGTGCATTGCACAGGGGGTGCATTGCCTGGGTAGTGTACATTGTAACAATAGCACATGTTCACATTTCTAAAGTGAACATTTTAGAAGTGAGGCACTAATTTAAGAATTATACAAGAATTGAACAAGGATTGGTCAAGGAGCAAGACACAAGGCAAGTACTCTTGTAATATTTTGTTTTATGTATCTCATTGTATCCTTTTGCAAGTGCTGCTGTGATACTGTGTCTTATGTGTTTAATTGGTTCAAACTTTTATAATAGTGCTCAATATCTTCATACTCCTTTTTGCTACTTCTTGTCTCTATAACAAACTACATTACTCAATTACTCCTTCTCCCTCTCCACCTGCACTGTTCATTAGCCCATCTCTCTTATACTCACCTTACTTTTGTACTCATGAACTTTACCTATTCCTAAACACTCTCTCTCCCTTGCACGTCAGCCCAAAAACAGTCTTATTACTGCAAATCTGCCTCTCATCTAATGTCATTCTCCCTCTTGCTCATACTAGCTGCTGGCGACATTTCCCCTAATCCTGGCCCCCCACAACTTCCTAGCCTTTCACATCCATGTGTGCCTTTCAATGGACTTTATAAACAAAACTCTGGTAACCTTAATCACATTCCTCTTACATATAAAACCACCTCCCCCTTCACTTGTGCACTCTGGAACTCTCGCTCTGTTTGCAACAAGCTAACTTCTATCCATGATCTCTTTATCTCCCACTCCCTTAACCTTCTGGCTCTTACAGAAACCTGGCTCTCTGCTTTAGACATAGCATCCACTGCTGCACTGTCACCTGGGGGTCTCCATTTCAGCCACACTCCTAGGTCTGGCAATAGACAAGGAGGTGGTGTTTTGGTATTTTACTTTCCTCTCGTTGAACCTTTCAACAAATACAGCCCGTCTCTTCCTTCACATTTTCTTCATTTGAAGCACAGATTATTTGTTTATTCTCTCTCCTTTCTATATGTGTTGCAGTCATATACCGCCCCCTGGCTCCCCAACTTAAATTTTAGATCACTTTGCTGCCTGGCTTCCTTATTTCCTTTTCCTCAGACACCCCTGCCCTCATTCTTGGTGACTTCAACATCCCTCTTTACAATCCCACTGCCTCCTCTGCAAAACAACTTCTTCAACTCACTTCCTCACAAAGATGGTCATTCCCTTGATCTGATTTTCACCTATTGATGCACTATCTCAAATTTCCCAAACTCCCCTTTTCCTCTTTCTGACCATCATCTCCTAACTTGCAACATCACTTCCCTACCTACAACTCCCCCTCCCTCTACCCCTCACACCAAACTTCACAGAAGCACTAAGTCATTAGATCGGCAACAGCTCGCTAGCTCTCTCAAACCTCTACTCTCATCCATCTTCTCCTTTTCCTGCCCTGACCAATATATCTGCCATTATAACTCCACCCTTACATCGGTCATTGACAATCTGGCCCCTCCAACCATAGCTCAGAAACCACACTCTCATCCTCAGCCCTGGCATACTTCTCTAACATGGTACCTACGCAGATGTTCCTGTACTGCTGAGTGACACTGGAGGAAATCTCGGAGTTCAGCTGACTTTCTTCACTACAAGTTCATCCTACTATTCTGCCCTTAATCTTTATAACCAACAATACTTCTCTAATATCATCTCTACTATTTTCTCTAAATCAAAATGTCTGTTTTCCACATTTAATACTCTTCTCTGCCCACCCTCACCTCCTAATACAATTTCTCTCTCAGCTCAAGATTTTGCCAGCCACTTCAATAACAAAATTGACATCATCAGAAGTGAAATCAGCTCTCAACATACTACCAATCTCCCACCCCCTCAAAAGCTCATAATCATCCAAAACCCAAATATCCAAAAATGCAACTATTTTGCCTCTGTTAACAAGGACAACGTTTCTGCCCATATACTGTCCTCCCACCTCACTACCTGTCGCCTCGACTTCATCCCCTCACAGCTACTCCCCTCCCTCTCTTCTACCCTCACCCCCATACTCACACACATTTTCAATCTCTCCCTCAGCACTGGTATATTTCCCTCATCTCTAAAACATGCACTGGTAACACCTATCTTAAAAAACATTCCATCGATCCAACCTCCCCATCCAACTAGCGCCCTATTTCCCTACTCCCTCTTGCCTCAAATATCCTCAAAAAGCTGGTATACGCACGTCTATCCCATTTCCTTACACTAAACTCTCTTCTTGACCCACTGAAATCTGGATTTCATCCCCATCACTCTACAGAGACAATTTGCAAGGTTACCAATGACCTACTTACAGAAAAATCCAAAGGCCACTTCTCTCTGCTTATCCTCCTTGACCTGTCTGCAGCCTTTGACACTGTTGACCACCCTCTTTTGCTCCAAACTCTCCAATCCTTCGGCATCTGTGACACAGCTCTCTCGTGGTTCCCTTCCTATCTGACTAACCGTACATTTAGTGTAACCTTCTCCGGAGCATCCTCTTCCCTGTATCCATTTTTTGTTGGGGTACCTCAAGGCTCTGTCCTCGGTCCCCTTCTCTTTTCAATCTACACGTCATCATTAGGTTCCTTAATAAAGTCCCATTGGTTTAAATGTCATTTGTATGATGATGACACCAAAATCTACCTCTCTGCACCAAACCTACCTCCTTCCTTACTAACCCGTGCCACTAACTGTCTTTCTCATATCTCATCTTGGATGTCCTCTCACTACCTTAAGCTAAATCTCTCCAAAACTGAACTTCTTATTTTTCCCCCTTCTTCCAATATCTACACCCCCAAATGTTCTTTAACTGTTGCTAATTCCATCATTAACCCTACACTGCATGTCCGATGTCTTGGGGTCACACTTGACTCAGACCTTTCCTTTACTCCTCACATTCAGTTTTGGCTAAAGCCTGCCACTTTCCTTACACAAGATACAACTAAGATTTGAATCCACTCTCTCATCCTTTCCTACTGCAACTCCATCCTCTCTGGTCTACCTATCTGCTGCATAGCTCCTTTACAATCCATTATGAATGCCTCTGCCAGGCTCATCTTCCTTACACATCATTCTTCATCTGCTGCACCTCTCTGTCAATACCTTCACTGGCTTCCTCTAGGATTAAACACAAAATCCTCACTCTGACATACAAAGACCTCAACTGCACTGCTCCTCCCTACATTTCAGAACTTGTCTCCAGATACTCTCCCTCCCATCCCCTTCAGTCTGCTCACAATCTCCTCCTTTCTTGTTACTTCCTCACATTTCTGTTTATCTTGTGGAACTCCCTGCCTCGATCCACAAGACTCTCCCCTAGTTTTAACAGCTTCAAGAAATCCCTAAAGACTCTACTATTCAGAGATGCATACAACCTACACTAACATTTTGTAACACCATTGCTTTCCCCTTGAACCCCTTAGAATGTAAACCTAATAGCCCAGCTGTTTGCAGATCGCCTTCATAAGAGCCGACTACAACAGTGAAACTCTCGGCAGGGCCCTCTACCCATTTGATCCCTACAAAAGTTATCCTGTATACCGACTATGTTTACAGTGCTGCAGAATCTGTTGGCACTCTACAAATACCTGATAATAATAATAATAATAATAATAATAATAATAATAATAATAATAATAATAATAAAGAGGATAGGTAGAGGGGAGTGTCGTTGGTGAGAGCTTTGTATGTAAGGGTGAGAATTTTGAATTTAATTCTGCTGTGAATGGGGAGCCAATGAAGGGACTGTCAGAAAGGTGCAGCAGATACAGAGCGAAGGAAATGTGGATCAGCCTGGCAGAGGCATTTAGGATGGATTGAAGGGGGAGAGGTGGGAAAGAGGAAGGCATGCAAGTAGGTTATTACAGTAGTCAAGTCAGGAAATAACAAGGGAGTGGATTATTTGCTTTGTGGTGTTAGCGCTCAGAAAAGGGCGAATCTTGGATATATTACATAGATGGTTGCGGCAGGATGTAGAAAGTGATTGGATTTGAGTCAAGTGTAACTCCAAGGCAGCGGACTTGGGGCAATGGGGAAATAGTGATGTCGTCAATAGGGATAGAGAAGTCAGAAGTCAGCGTAGAGCTTGAGGGGGATAGTCTTGGACATGATTATCTTTAGGTGGTAAGAGGCCATCCAGGAAGAAATACCAGATAAGCAGTCGCTGACATGAGAAAGCACAGAGGGAGAGAGAGCAGGTGTGGAGAGGAGAGGTAGATCTGGGTGTCATCAGCATAGAGGTGATATTTGAAGCCTTAACTGATGATAAGTTTATCCAGTGAAGAAGTATAAATGGAGAACAGTAGAGGACCCAGAACAGATCCTTGAGGTACTCCAACAGACAGACGCATTGGAGAGGAAGAAATGCCACATAAGCAGTCGCTGACATGAGAAAGGACAGAGGGAGAGAGAGGGATAGAGAGCAGGGGTGGAGAGGTAGATCTGTGTGTCATCAGCATAGAGGGGATATTTGAAGCCATAATTGTTGATAAGTTTACGCAGCAAAGAAGTATAAATGCGGAAGAGTAGATGACCCAGAACAGATCCTTGAGGTACACACAGAGGCATTGGTGAGGATGCGTCGCCGGCAAATGACACAGAAAAAGACCTGAGAAAGATAGGAATGAACACAGGAAAGAGCAGTGTCACAGAGGCCAAAAGAGCTAAGGGTCTGTAGGAGGAGGGGGAAGTCAACTGTGTTGAAGGCAGCTGAGAGGTCAAGTAAGATGAGTATAGAGTAGTGGCCAATATTTTTAGCAGAGAGAAGATTGTTAGTAAGCTTGGTAAGGGCAGTCTCAGTTGAGTGTTTGGGGTGGAATCAAGATTGCAGTGGGTCAAGCAAAGAGTTGGTGGACAGGAAGTGGGTTAGGCAATTGTAAACTATTTTTTTCAAGGAGTTTTGATGTTAGTGGAAGCAGTGATATGGGATGGTAGCTTTCAGGAGAATTAGGGTCGAGGGAGGGTTTTTTGAGGATGGGAGTAACTTTTGCATGTTTGAAAGAAGATGGGAATGAGTCGGTAGAGAGAGATAGGTTGAAGATGTGAGTAAGAGCAGGAGTGAGGGTTGAAGATAGGGAGGGAATTAAATTATAATTCAGGCTTTTATAATGATAGAAACATTACCTGTCTTTCCAATACAGTGCCAGATTACGAGTAAAACGCTATCGTTAGTGCGAAGAGTGTAAATGCGACTGCGAGTTTACAGTTTTCTTAACGCTTGATTCCATACGCTGATTAAATTACCGTGAATTTGTATGTGTGAACTCGCAGTAATTTAAGCTCCCAATATTTCCTATGAGGCGCCATTGAGTGGCAATATCCACTTGTATTATAAGTTGAAAGTACAGGCTATCGCTCAAACGTAATCACATTTAATGCTTCAAATTCTTAAAGGGTTTGGACAGAGGAAAAAGTTGAACTAAACTAAACCACCACACCCCATATCACAAACTACACCTCTACACTATTAACCCCTAAATTGCCACACCCCTACAATTGCAAAATACCCCTCTACACTATTAACCTCTAAACCACCATACCCCCACTGAAAAAAAACACCAACATCAAAATCTGCTAACAGCTAACCCTCTTAACCAAATACCCCTTAAGTTACCCCATCTAAACCCCATAAGTTACCCTATAAAAAAATAACCTAAATTCAATTCAGCCAATAGAATGAAAGCTTTTTCTATTCACTGATTTAAATTTGAAGATGAAGATGGACAACCACTGGGATAAAGCTGGAGTGCCACTGAGATGAAGATGGAGCACTGCAGCCTGGATTCAGCTTGGTGAGTAATTATTTGGAGCATAGTGTAAGGATTTAGGGCCAGATTACAAGTGCGGCGCAAAGGATTTTAAGCTAGTGCAATTGCAATTTCGCAATCCATTTTTCTCCCACTAATATTACAAGTCACGAGCAATTCCGATTTTGCCTTTTCCACTTCAGTCCTTACTGCGATCTAAGAGCTCTGGTAAACTGTTTTATGAAACTAAAAACATGCACAAAACACAACAAAAATACATTGTAAAGTACACTTACACTCATAAATCGTCATCCCCCCACGTTGCCACACCTAAATTATACTATTAACCCCTAAAGCACCATACCCCCACATTGCAAACACTAAACTACATGATTAACCCCTAAACTGCCACCCCCCTCATCACAAACAATAAAGTACACTATTAACCCCTAAACCACAATTGCCCATATCACAAACACTAAACTACACTATTAACTAGTGATGTCGCGAACTGTTCGCCGGAGAACAGTTCCCGGCGATCTTAGCTTGTTCTTGTTCGCCGCGGCGGGCGAACATATGCGATGTTCGATCCGCCCCCTATTCGTCATCATTGAGGAAACTTTGACCCTGTATCTCACAGCCTGCAGACACATTTGAGCCAATCAGCAGCAGACACTCCCTCACAGACCCTCCCAGCTCCTGGGCAGCAGCCATTTTAGATTCATTACGATCTTGCATTGTTAGTGAGAGGAGGTTTAGTGCTGCTGCTGATATTATAGGGAAATAGATAGCTAGGCTAGTGTATTTAGTGTCCACTACAGTCCTGAAGAACTCATCTAATCTCTGCTGTAAGGACAGCACCCCAAAAAGCCCTTTTTAGGGCTAGAACTTCAGCCCAAAAAGCCCTTTTTAGTGCTAGCACTTCAGTCTTTTTTTTTTTTTTATTTGTAATTTTATTTGCATTTGCCTGGCTGTCAGCCTGTGTGTGAGGCTCACAGCATATACTGTGATTAGTGCCACCACTGATATCTGCTTAACATTACTGAAAAACATTTTTTAAAAAAAACTTTTAAATCATTTTGCTAGTGTAATCTAATTTAATTTTCTATCAGGCCTGTGTGTCAGGCTCACACAGCATATACTGTGCTTAATTGCTGTGCCAGCCACCACTCATATCTGCTTAACATTATTGTAAATTTAAACAAAAAAACTTTTAAATAATTTTGCTAGTGTAATCTAATTTCATTTTCTATCAGGCCTGTGTGTCAGGCTCACACAGCATATACTGTGGTTAATTGCTGTGCCAGCCACCACTCATATCTGCTTAACATTATTGTAAATTTAAAAAAAAAAAAAAACTTTTAAATCATTTTGCTAGTGTAATCTAATTTAATTTTCTATCAGGCCTGTGTGTCAGGCTCACACAGCATATACTGTGGTTAATTGCTCTGTGCCACCACTGATATTTGCTTAACAATCATTAGTGTAAATTTAAACAAAAAAACTTTTAAATCATTTTGCTAGTGTAATCTAATTTCATTTTCTATCAGGCCTGTGTGTCAGGCTCACACAGCATATACTGTGGTTAATTGCTGTGCCAGCCACCGCTCATATCTCCTTAACATTATTGTAAATTTAAAAAAAAAACTTTTAAATCATTTTGCTAGTGTAATCTAATTTCATTTTCTATCAGGCCTGTGTGTCAGGCTCACACAGCATATACTGTGGTTAATTGCTCTGTGCCACCACTGATAGCTGCTTTACAATCATTAGTGTAAATTTAAACAAAAACACTTTTTAAATCATTTTGTTAGTGTAATCTAATTTCATTTTCTATCAGGCCTGTGTGTCAGGCTCACACATCATATACTGTGGTTAATTGCTCTGTTTTCCACCACTTATATCTGGTGTAACATTAGTGTAAAATTAAAAAAAAAATCTTTTACATCATTTTGCTAGTGTAATCTAATTTCATTTTCCATCAGGCCTGTGTGTCAGGCCCACATCATATACTGTGATTAATAGCTCTGTTTTCCACCACTTATATCTGGTGTAACATTAGTGTAAATTTTTTTAATTTTTTTTTTTTTTTTACATCAGTCCTCTTCTAGTGTTATTTAATTTTAGTTGCCAGGCCAGCCTGGCTGCCACTAGTGCCAGCCTGTGTGTCAGGCTGCCAGCATATACTGTGCCTACTTCCATCCTCAGTGCCACCACTCCTATCTGGTGTAACATTAGTTTCAATTTTGTAAAAAAAACTTTTACATCAGTCTTCTAGTGTTATTTAATTTTAGTTGCCAGGCCAACCTGCCACTGGTGCCAGCCTGTGTGTCAGGCTGCCAGCACATACTGTGCCTACTTCTATCCTGAGTGCCACCACTCCTATCTGTTGTAACATTAGTGTAACTTTTTTTAAAAAAAAACTTTTACATCAGTCTGCTAGTGTTATTTAATTGCAGTTGCCTGTCTGCCATTGTGTGTCCCAGGCCCACTTGCCAACTAGTGCCACCAATCATATTTGTTATAACAGTATTGTAAAAATTTAAAATAAAAACTTTTTTGACTGTGAAACATCAGTCATCTAGTGTAATCTAATTGCAGTTGCCTTCCTCCCAGCGTATGTGCCAGGCCCACTTGCCAACTAGTGCCACCAATCATATTTGTTATAACAGTAGTGTAAATATTTAAAATAAAAACTTTTTTGACTGTGAATAATCAGTCTGCTAGTGCAATTGAATTGCAGTTTCCTGCCTGCCAGTGTGTGTGCCAGGCCCACTAGCCAACTAGTGCCACCAATCAAATTTGTTATAACAGTATTGTAAATATTTCAAATAAAAACTTTTTTGACTGTGAATCATCAGTCTGCTAGTGCAATTGAATTGCAGTTGCCTGCCTGCCAGCGTGTGTGCCAGGCCCACTTGCCAACTAGTTCCACCAATCATATTTGTTATAACAGTATTGTAAATATTTAAAATAAAAACGTTTTTTGACTGTGAAACATCAGTCAGCTAGTGTAATCTAATTGCAGTTGCCTTCCTCCCAGCGTGTGTGCCAGGCCCACTTGCCAACTATGGCCACCAATCATATTTGTTATAACAGTTTTGAAAATATTTTAAATAAAAACTTTTTTGACTGTGAATCATCAGTCTGCTAGTGCAATTGAATTGCAGTTGCCTGCCTGCCAGCGTGTGTGCCAGGCCCACTTGCCAACTAGTGCCACCAATCATATTTGTTATAACAGTAGTGTAAATATTTAAAATAAAAACTTTTTTGACTGTGAATCATCAGTCTGCTAGTGCAATTGAATAGCAGTTGCCTGCCAGCGTGTGTGCCAGGCCCACTAGCCAACTAGTGCCACCAATCATATTTCTTATAACAGTATTGTAACTATTTAAAATAAAAAAAATTTTGACTGTGAATCATCAGTCTGCTAGTGCAATTGAATTGCAGTTGCCTGCCTCCCAGCGTGTGTGCCAGGCCCACTTGCCAACTAGTGCCACCAATCATATTTGTTATAACAGTAGTGTAAATATTTAAAATAAAAACGTTTTTGACTGTGAATCATCAGTCTGCTAGTGCAATTGAATTGCAGTTGCCTGCCTGCCAGCATGTGCGCCAGGCCCACTAGCCAACTAGTGCCACCAATCATATTTGTTATAACAGTATTGTAAATATTTAAAATAAAAACGTTTTTTGACTGTGAAAAATATGTCAGCTAGTGTAATCTAATTGCAGTTACCTGCCTCCCAGCGTGTGTGCCAGGCCCACTTGCCAACTAGTGCCACCAATCATATTTGTTATAACAGTAGTGTAAATATTTAAAATAAAAAAAATTTTGACTGTGAAACATCAGTCTGCTAGTGTAATCGAATTGAAGTTGCCTACCTGCCAGCATGTGTGCCAGGCCCACTTGCCAACTATTGCCACCAATCATATTTGTTATAACAGTTTTGAAAATCTTTAAAATAAAAATGTTTTCAGACTGTGAATCATCAGTCTGCTATTGTAATCTAATTGTAGTTGCCTGCCTGCCAGCGTGTGTGCCAGGCCCACTTGCCAGCTAGTGCCACCAATCATATTTGTTATAACAGTAGTGTAAATATTTAAAATAAAATCTTTTTTGACTGTGAATCATCAGTCTGCTAGTGCAATTGACTTGCAGTTTCCTGCCTGCCAGCGTGTGTGCCAGGCCCACTAGCCAACTAGTGCCACCAATCATATTTGTTATAACAGTATTGTAAATATTTAAAATAAAAACTTTTTGGACTGTGAATCATCAGTCTACTAGTGCAATTGAATTGCAGTTGCCTGCCTGCCTGCCAGCGTGTGTGCTTGGCCCACTTGCCAACTAGTGCCACCAATCATATTTGTTATAACAGTATTGTAAATATTTAAAATAAAAACTTTTTTGACTGTGAAACATCAGTCAGCTAGTCTAATCTAATTGCAGTTGCCTTCCTCCAAGCGTGTGTGCCAGGCCCACTTGCCAACTATGGCCACCAATCATATTTGTTATAACAGTTTTGAAAATATTTTTAATAAAAACTTTTTTGACTTTGAATCATCAGTCTGCTAGTGCAATTGAATTGCAGTTGCCTGCCTGCCAGCGTGTGTGCCAGGCCCACTTGCCAACTAGTGCCACCAATCATATTTGTTATAAAAGTAGTGTAAATATTTAAATAAAAACTTTTTTGACTGTGAATCATCAGTCTGCTAGTGCAATTGAATAGCAGCTGCCTGCCTGCCAGCGTGTGTGCCAGGCCCACTAGCCAACTAGTGCCACCAATCATATTTGTTATAACAGTAGTGTAAATATTTAAAATAAAAAATTTTTTGACTGTGAAACATCAGTCTGCTAGTGTAATCTAATTGAAGTTGCCTTCCTCCCAGCGTGTGTGCCAGGCTCACTTGTCAACTAGTGCCACCAATCATATTTGTTATAACAGTATTGTAAATATTTAAAATAAAAACTTTTTTGACTATGAATCATCAGTTTGCTAGTGCAATTGAATTGCAGTTGCCTGCCTGCCAGCATGTGTGCCAGGCCCACTTGCCAACTAGTGCCACCACTCATATTTGTTATAACAGTATTTTAAATATTTAATACAAAACTTTTGTTGACTGTGAAACATCAGTCTACTATAGTAATCTAATTAAAGTTGCCTGCCTGCCCGCGTGTGTGCCAGGGCCACTTGCCAAGTTAGTGGCACCACTCATATTTGTTGTCACAGTACTTTTAATATTTAAAAAATAAACATTTTTGACTTTGAAACATCAGTCTGCTTTTTTGTGTCAGGCTCACAGCGTATACTGTGCCCACTTGCCCAATGCCACCACTCATAATTTGTTTAATAGTATTGTAAGTGTACATTTAAAAAAAAATGACAGGCAGAGGCAGGCCACCCTGCAGGTGCCGTCGTGGTCGTGGTGCTGTGATTCCCTTAGACCCTACAACTATGCACAGTGTTCAGATGCCAGGTGCCAGGGACATGAAAAGTTCTGAGGAGGACCTAGTTGAATGGCTAACACAGGACACCCAATCTTCTACAGCTTCTGCTCCTAGTCCACCTCCAGCTGTGCTTTGGGCACCTCTCAAGTGACCAGTGCCACTCACCCGCCTGTCGCCACCACCAACACTAGCACCACAGCCGCTTCACTTGATCTGTCAGAGGAGTTGTTGACACATCAGTTGGAAGAAATGAGTGATGCGCAACCATCATTGACAGAGGATGTGGATAACAGTGATATGTCTCAGTCAGGCAGCATTACAGACATGGACGTACGGTGTGATGATGATGTTGTACCTGCTGCTGCTTCCTTTGTTGATGTGTCAGATACAAGTTAAGCGGTTGATGATGATGTGTCCGTGGATGTCACATGGGTGCCCGCTAGAAGAGAAGAAGAGGGGGAAAGTTCAGATGGGGAGACAGAGAGAAGGAGGAGGAGACAAGTTGGAAGCAGGGGGAGGTCGTTGCAAGGAGCTAGTGGCACAGTCAGACAGCATGCATCGGCACTCGGGGTCAGCCAGACAGCACGCCAATCAATGCATGCTGTTGACACCACCAGAATGCCGTCATCGCAGAGCTCAGCAGTGTGGCATTTTTTTGTGTGTGTCTGCCTCTGACAACAGCAATTCCATTTGCAACCTGTGCCAAAAGAAACTGAGTTGTGGGAAGTCCAACACCCACCTAGGTTCAACTGCTTTGTGTAGGCACATGGTCTCACATCACAAATGCTGATGGGAAGAACACATGAGTAGAAACAGCACACAAACTCAAAGCCGCCCTCCTCCTCCTGGTCCAGCATCTTCAGCCATGTCAACCACTGCTGTCCTCCTTGCCCCCTCTCAACCATCCTCCACTCAGTCTCTCTTACATAGCAGTTCCTGGTCATCTGCCCACAGTCAGGTGTCTGTCAAGGACATGTTTGAGTGTAAGAAGCCAATTTACCAAAGTCACCCCCTTGCCCGGCGTCTGACAGCTGGCTTGTCTGAACTCTTAGTCCGCCAGCTTTTACCATACAAGCTGGTGGAGTCTGACGCTTTAAAAAAAATTGTATCTATTGGGACACCGCAGTGGAAGGTACCTGGCCGAAATTTCTTTTCACAAAAGGCAATCCCAAACCCGTACTCGATTGTGCAAAAGGAAGTAATGGCATGTCTGGCACACAGCGTTGGGGCAAGGGTCCATATGACCACTGATAGCTGGTCTGCAAAGCATGGTCAGGGCAGGTATATCACCTACACTGCGCATTGGGTAAACCTGCTGACGGCTGACAAGCATGGAATGCGTGGCTCTGCAGAGGAGTTGGTGACACCGCCATGACTTGCAGGCAGGTCTGCTGCTACCTCCTCTACTCCTCCTACTCCATCCTCTTCCATGACCTCTTCCTCGGCTGAGTCCTCTTCTGCTGCTGCATCTTGCTCCACATCAACGGCACCCCCCCAGCTCCCCAGGTACTATTCAACATCCCGGATACAGCAGTGTCACACCGTCTTGGGGTTGACTTGCCTGAAAGCCGAGAGTCACACCGCACCAGCACTCCTGTCAGCCCTGAACGCACAGGTGGATCAGTGGCTGACTCCGCACCAACTGGAGATTGGCAAGGTTGTTTCTGACAATGGAAGTAATTTGGTGGCGGCATTGAAATTGGGCAAGTTGACACATGTGCCGTGCATGGCACTGGTGTGTAATCTAATTGTACAACGCTTTGTGCATAAGTACCCAGGCTTACAGGACATCCTGAAGCAGGCCAGGAAGGTGTGTGGCCATTTCAGGAGTTCCTACACGGCCATGGCGCACTTGTCCGATATCCAGCGTCGAAACAACCTGCCAGTGAGGCGCTTGATTTGCGACAGCCCGACACGTTGGAATTCAACACTCCTAATGTTCGACCGCCTGCTCCAACAAGAAAAAGCTGTTAACGAGTATTTGTATGACCGGGGTGCTAGGACAGCCTCTGGGGAGCTGGGGATTTTTTTTCCAAATTACTGGACGCTCATGCGCAATGCCTGTAGGCTCATGCGTCCTTTTGAGGAGGTGACAAACCTTGTCAGTCACACTGAAGGCACCATTAGCAACATCATACCATTTGTTTTCTTCCTGGAGCATGCCCTGCGAAGAGTGCTGGATCAGGCCATAGATGAGCGTGAAGAGGAAGAGGAAGAGTTGTGGTGTCCATCACCACCAGAAACAGCCTCATCAGCATCACTTGCTGGACCGGCGGCAATGCAGGAAGAGGATTGTAAGGAAGAGGAGTCAGAGGATGAATGTGGCTTTGAGGAGGAGGAGTAAGACCAAGCACAACAGGCATCCCAGGGTGCTCGTTGTTGTCACCTATCTGGTACCCATGGTGTTGTACGTGGCTGGGGGGAAGAAGATACCTTCAGTGACATCAGTGAGGACGAGGAATGGGACATGATTAGCTCGGCATCCAACCTTGTGCAAATGGGGTCTTTCATGCTGTCGTGCCTGAAGGAGAACGACCTGTACTGGGTGTCCACGCTACTAGACCCCCGGTATAAGCATAAAGTGACTGAAATGTTACCAAATTCCAGCAAGTCAGAAAGGATGGAGCAGTTCAAAAATAAATTAAAAACTATGCTTTACACAGCGTCTAAGGGTGATGTCATAGCACAACAGGAATCTAACAGGGGAAGAGATGAAAGTAATCCTCCTCCTCCCACGATCATGGCAGCAAAAACAGGAAGTTTTCCTGACGTGTTGTTGATGGAGGACATGCAGACCTTTTTAACTCCTATGCATCGCCAGAGCCTTTCGGGATCCAGCCTCAGAGAAAGACTCAACTGACAGGTAGCAGACTACCTAGCAATAACTGTGGATCTCGACACTCTGAGGAGCGATGGACCCCTTGACTACTGGGTGTGCAGGCTTGACCTGTGGCCTGAGCTATCCCAATTTGCAATCGAACTTCTGGCCTGCCCCGCTTCAAGTGTCCTGTCAGAAAGGACCTTCAGTGCAGCAGGAGGTTTTGTCACTGAGAATAGAAGTCGACTAGGTAAAAAATGTCTTGATTATCTCACCTTTATTAAAATGAATGAGGGATGGATCCCGAAGGGACTGACATTGGGCGATACAATTGAGTAAAAAAGGCCTGATGATGAGCTGCCTTGGGCTACAAATGGTACACACGCTGCCGTATTTTTTCTGGATGACTTGCGTGAATTATCTGCCAACAACTAGTGTTCAAGCCACAAGATTTTATGGCACTTTCTAACTGTTTTACAAACATCAGTTTTTCTGGCCGCTGCTACAGCAGCGGCTGCAATAATACCAAATTTTTCAGGCATTTGGATATGTCTAATTTTTCTGGCCTCTGGTGCTGCACTGTGGCTACAAAACCAAAAAAAGGGACATAACAGTGATGAAAATGTTAAGAATAGTACTCATTAACACACCACTCATATCTGGTGGCACAGTAAATTGCACGCGCAGTGCCCCAAATTTGAAGTAGGAGGACCGACCAAGCATGTTTTTCCATCTCACGGTTCCAAAAAATTATCTATGGGTTCCTAAAAACGATGCCATACCTGTACTCGATTGTGCAAAAGGATGTCATATGTGGTGTTTCATGCTGTTGTGCCTGTTGAGGGTCGTGGACCATCGCTGAAGGAGAACGACCTGTACTGGGTGTCCAAGCCTGTTTTTTGTTCACTTTCCTGGTTCCTAAAAATTATCTCCGGGTTCCTAAAATTGATGCCATACCTGTACTGGATTATTCAAAAGGATGCCATATGTTGTGTTTCATGCTGTTGTTTCTGTTGAGGGTCCGGGACCCACATATAAAAAGGCTGAAGGAGAACGACCTGTACTGGGTGTCCAAGCATCTTTTTCCATCTCCCGGTTCCTAAAAATTATCTTTGGGTTCCTAAAATGGATGCCATACCTGTACTGGATTGTTCAAAAGGATGGCATATGTGGTGTTTCATGCTGTTGTTTCTGTTGAGGGTCGGGGACCCTCGTATAAAAAGGCTGAAGGAGAACGACCTGTACTGTGTGTCCAAGCATCTTTTTCCATCTCCCGGTTCCTAAAAATTATCTCCGGGTTCATAAAATCAATGCCATACCTGTACTTGATTGTTCAAAAGGATGTAATATGTGGTGTTTCATGCTGTTGTTTCTGTTGAGGGTCCTGGACACTCATATTAAAAAGGCTGAAGGAGAACGACCTGTACTGGGTGTCCAAGCATGTTTTTTGTTCAATTTCCGGGTTCCTAAAAATTATCTCTGGGTTTCTAAAATAGATGCCATACCTGTACTCTATTGTTCAAAAGGATGGCATATGTGGTGTTTCACGCTGTTGTTTCTTTTGAGGGTCCGGGACCCTCGTATAAAAAGGCTGAAGGAGAACGAACTGTACTGTGTGTCCAAGCATCTTTTTCCATCTCCCGGTTCCTAAAAATTATCTCCGGGTTCATAAAATCAATGCCATACCTGTACTTGATTGTTCAAAAGGATGTAATATGTGGTGTTTCATGCTGTTGTTTCTGTTGAGGGTCCTGGACACTCGTATTAAAAAGGCTGAAGGAGAACGACCTGTACTGGGTGTTCAAGCATCTTTTTCCATCTCCCGGTTCCTAAAAATTATCTCCGGGTTCCTAAAATCAATGCCATACCTGTACTTGATTGTTCAAAAGGATGGAATATGTGGTTTTTCATGCTGTTGTTTCTGTTGAGGGTCCTCGACCCTAGTATAAAAAGGCTGAAGGAGAACGACCTGTACTGGGTGTCCAAGCATCTTTTTTCATCTCCCGGTTCCTAAAAATTATCTCCGGGTTCCTAAAATTGATGCCATACCTGTACTGGATTATTCAAAAGGATGGCATATGTGGTGTTTCATGCTGTTGTTTCTGTTGAGGGTCCGGGACCCTTGTATAAAAAGGCTGAAGGAGAACAACCTGTACTGGGTGTCCAATCATCTTTTTCCATCTCCCAGTTCCTAAAAATTATCTCCGGGTTTGTAAAATCGATGCCATACCTGTACTGGATTGTTCAAAAGGATGGCATATGTGGTGTTTCATGCTGTTGTTTCTGTTGAGGGTCGGGGACCCTCGTCTAAAAAGGCTGAAGGAGAACAAACTTTACTGGGTGTCCAAGCATCTTTTTCCATTTCCCGGTTCCTAAAAATTATCTCCGGGTTCATAAAATCGATGCCTTTCCTTATACTAGATTGTGCAAAAGGATGGCATATGTGGTGTTTCATGCTGTTGTTTCTGTTGAGGGTCCTGGACCCTCGTATACAAAGGCTGAAGGAGAACGACCTGTACTGGGTGTCCAAGCATCTTTTTCCATCTCCCGGTTCCTAAAAATTATCTCCGGGTTCCTAAAATCAATGCCATACCTGTACTCGAATGTGCAAAAGGATGTCATATGTGGTGTTTCATGCTGTTGTGCCTGTTGAGGGTCGTGGACCATCGTATAAAAAGGCTGAAGGAGAACGACCTGTACTGGGTGTCCAAGCCTGTTTTTTGTTCAATTTCCCGGTTCCTAAAAATTATCTCCGGGTTCCTAAAATTGATGCCATACCTGTACTGGATTATTCAAAAGGATGGCATATGTGGTGTTTCATGCTGTTGTTTCTGTTGAGGGTCCGGGACCCACATATAAAAAGGCTGAAGGAGAACGACCTGTACTGGGTGTCCAAGCATCTTTTTCCATCTCCCGGTTCCTAAAAATTATCTTTGGGTTCCTAAAATGGATGCCATACCTGTACTGGATTGTTTAAAAGGATGGCATATGTGGTGTTTCATGCTGTTGTTTCTGTTGAGGGTCTTGAACTTTCGTATAAAAAGGCTGAAGGAGAACGACCTGTACTGGGTGTCCAAGCATCTTTTTCCATCTCCCGGTACATAAAATTATCTCCAGGTTCCTAAAATGGATGCCATACCTGTACTGGATTGTTCAAAAGGATGGCATATGTGGTGTTTCATGCTGTTGTTTCTGTTGAGGGTCAGGGACCCTCGTATAAAAAGGCTGAAGGAGAACGACCTGTACTGTGTGTCCAAGCATCTTTTTCCATCTCCCGGTTCCTAAAAATTATCTCCGGGTTCATAAAATCAATGCCATACCTGTACTTGATTGTTCAAAAGGATGTAATATGTGGTGTTTCATGCTGTTGTTTCTGTTGAGGGTCCTGGACACTCGTATTAAAAAGGCTGAAGGAGAACGACCTGTACTGGGTGTCCAAGCATGTTTTTTGTTCAATTTCCTGGTTCCTAAAAATTATCTCCGGGTTTCTAAAATAGATGCCATACCTGTACTCTATTGTTCAAAAGGATGGCATATGTGGTGTTTCATGCTGTTGTTTCTTTTGAGGGTCCGGGACCCTCGTATAAAAAGGCTGAAGGAGAACGAACTGTACTGTGTGTCCAAGCATCTTTTTTCATCTCCCGGTTCCTAAAAATTATCTCCGGGTTCATAAAATCAATGCCATACCTGTACTTGATTGTTCAAAAGGATGTAATATGTGGTGTTTCATGCTGTTGCTTCTGTTGAGGGTCCTGGAGACTCGTATTAAAAATGCTGAAGGAGAACGACCTGTACTGGGTGTCCAAGCATCTTTTTCCATCTCCCGGTTCCTAAAAATTATCTCTGGGTTCCTAAAATCAATGCCATACCTGTACTGGATTGTTCAAAAGGATGGAATATGTGGTGTTTCATGCTGTTGTTTCTGTTGAGGGTCCTGGAGACTCGTATAAAAAGGCTGAAGGAGAATGACCTGTACTGGGTGTTCAAGCATCTTTTTCCATCTCCCAGTTCCTAAAAATTATCTCCGGGTTCCTAAAATCAATGCCATACCTGTACTTGATTGTTCAAAAGGATGGAATATGTGGTGTTTCATGCTGTTGTTTCTGTTGAGGGTCCTGGACCCTCGTATAAAAAGGCTGAAGGAGAACGACCTGTACTGGGTGTCCAAGCCTGTTTTTTGTTCAATTTCCCGGTTCCTAAAAATTATCTCCGGGTTCCTAAAATTGATGCCATACCTGTACTGGATTATTCAAAAGGATGGCATATGTGGTGTTTCATGCTGTTGTTTCTGTTGAGGGTCCGGGACCCTTGTATAAAAAGGCTGAAGGAGAACATCCTGTACTGGGTGTCCAATCATCCTTTTCCATCTCCCAGTTCCTAAAAATTATCTCCGGGTTTGTAAAATCAATGCCATACCTGTACTGGATTGTTCAAAAGGATGGCATATGTGGTGTTTCATGCTGTGGTTTCTGTTGAGGGTCCGGGTCCCTCGTCTAAAAAGGCTGAAGGAGAACAAACTTTACTGGGTGTCCAAGCATCTTTTTCCATTTCCCGGTTCCTAAAAATTATCTCCGGGTTCATAAAATCGATGCCTTTCCTTATACTAGATTGTGCAAAAGGATGGCATATGTGGTGTTTCATGCTGTTGTTTCTGTTGAGGGTCCTGGACCCTCGTATACAAAGGCTGAAGGAGAACGACCTGTACTGGGTGTCCAAGCATCTTTTTCCATCTCCCGGTTCCTAAAAATTATCTCCAGGTTCCTAAAATCAATGCCATACCTGTACTCTATTGTTCAAAAGGATGGCATATGTGGTGTTTCATGCTGTTGTTTCTGTTGAGGGTCCTGGACCCTTGTATAAAAAGGCTGAAGGAGAACCACCTGTACTTGGTGTCCAAGCATGTTTTTTGTTCAATTTTCCGATTCCTAAAATTTATCTCCGGGTTTGTAAAATCGAAACCATACCTGTACTGGATTGTGCAAAAGGATGGCATATGTGGTGTTTCATGCTGTTGTTTCTGTTGAGGGTCCGGGACCCTCATATAAAAAGGCTGAAGGAGAACAAACTGTACTGGGTGTCCAAGCATCTTTTTCCATCTCCCGGTTCCTAAAAATTATCTCCGGGTTCCTAAAATCGATGCCATACCTGTACTCTATTGTGCAAAAGGAAGTAACCTTACCATGGGTCCCAGACCACTTGTCTTGTTGTTATATTTTGTCAGGGTAATCGGGCAGGCCATATCGACCTCCCCCGATAGTTGGAGTAACACGTATTAAAGTGCTAAGAATAGTACTACTTAACACAACCTAGTTACCATGGCTCACAGACTGCATGTCTTATTGTTATATTTTGTCAAGGTAATCAAGCAGGCCATATAAACCTCCCCCGATAGGGGGTGTAAAAGGGATTAAAGTGCTCAGAATAGTACTACTTAACACAACCTTACCATGGCTCCCAGACCGCATGTCTTATTGTTATATTTTGTCAGGGTAATCAGGCAGGCCATATAGAGCTCCCCCGATAGGGGGAGTAAAAGGGATTAAAGTGCTAAGAATAGTACTAGTTAACACAACCTTACCATGGCTCCCAGACCGCATGTCTTATTGTTATATTTTGTCAGGGTAATCAGGCAGGCCATATAGACCTCCCCCGATAGGGGGAGTAAAAGGGATTAAAGTGCTAAGAATAGTACTAGTTAACACAACCTTACCATGGCTCCCAGACCGCATGTCTTATTGTTAGATTTTGTCAGGGTAATCAGGCAGGCCATATAGACCTCCCCCAATAGGGGGATTAAAAGGGATTAAAGTGCTAAGAATAGTACTAGTTAACACAACCTTACCATGGCTACCAGACCGCATGTCTTATTGTTATATTTTGTCAGGGTAATCAGGCAGGCCATATAGACCACCCCCGATAGGGAGAGTAAAAGGGATTAAAGTGCTAAGAATAGTACTAGTTAAAACAACCTTACCATGGCTCCCAGACTGCATGTCTTGTTGTTATATTTTGTAAGGGTAATCATGCAGGCCATATAGACCTCCTACGATAGGGAGAGTAACAGGTATTAAACTGCTAAGAACAGTAATACTTAACACAACCTAGTTACCATGGGTCCCAGACCACATGTCTTGTTGTTATACTTTGTCAGAGTAATCATGCAGGCTATATAGACCTCCCCACGATAGGGGGGGTAACCGGTATTAAACTGCTAAGAACAGTAATACGTAACACAATCTAGTTACCATGGGTCCCAGACCGCATGTCTTGTTGTTATACTTTGTCAGGTTAATCATGCAGGCCATATAGACCTCCCCCGATAGGGGGAGTAACAGGTATTAAACTGCTAAGAACAGTAATACTTAACACAACCTAGTTACCATGGGTCCCAGACCGCATGTCTTGTTGTTATACTTTGTCAGGGTAATCATGCAGGCCATATAGACATCCCCCGATAGGGAGAGTAACAGGTATTAAACTGCTAAGAACAGTAATACTTAACACAACCTAGTTACCATGGGTCCCAGACCGCATGTCTTGTTGTTATATTTTGTCAGGGTAATCATGCAGGCCATATAGACCTCCCCCGATAGGGGAAGTAACAGGTATTAAACTGCTAAGAACAGTAATACTTAACACAACCTAGTTACCATGGGTCCCAGACCGCATGTCTTGTTGTTATACTTTATTAGGGTAATCATGCAGGCCATATAGACCTCCCCCGATAGGGGGAATAACAGGTATTAAACTGCTAAGAACAGTAATACTTAACACAACCTAGTTACCATGGGTCCCAGACCGCATGTCTTGTTGTTATACTTTGTCAGGGTAATCATGCAGGCCATATAGACCTCCCCCGATAGGGGGAGTAACAGGTATTAAACTGCTAAGAACAGTAATACTTAACACAATCTAGTTACCATGGGTCACAGACCGCATGTCTTGTTGTTTTACTTTGTCAGGGTAATTATGCAGGCCATATAGACCTCCCCCGATAGGGGGAATAACAGGTATTAAACTGCTAAGAACAGTAATACTTAACACAACCTAGTTACCATGAGTCCCAGACCGCATGTCTTGTTGTTATACTTTGTCAGGGTAATCATGCAGGCCATATAGACCTCCCCCGATAGGGAGAGTAACAGGTATTAAACTGCTAAGAACAGTAATACTTAACACAACCTAGTTACCATGGGTCCCAGACCGCATGTTTTGTTGTTATACTTTGTCAGGTTAATCATGCAGGCCATATAGACCTCCCCCGATAGGGGGAGTAACAGGTATTAAACTGCTAAGAACAGTAATACTTAACACAACCTAGTTACCATGGGTCCCAGACCGCATGTCTTGTTGTTATACTTTATCAGGGTAATCATGCAGGCCACATAGACCTCCCCTGATAGGGGGAATAACAGGTATTAAACTGCTAAGAACAGTAATACTTAACACAACCTAGTTACCATGGGTCCCAGACCGCATGTCTTGTTGTTATACTTTGTCAGGGTAATCATGCAGGCCATATAGACATCCCCCGATAGGGAAAGTAACAGTTATTAAACTGCTAAGAACAGTAATACTTAACACAACCTAGTTACCATGGGTCCCAGACCGCATGTCTTGTTGTTATATTTTGTCAGGGTAATCATGCAGGCCATATAGACCTCCCCCGATAGGGGAACTAACAGGTATTAAATTGCTAAGAACAGTAATACTTAACACAACCTAGTTACCATGGGTCCCAGACCGCATGTCTTGTTGTTATACTTTATCAGGGTAATCATGCAGGCCATATAAACCTCCCCCGATAGGGGGAATAACAGGTATTAAACTGCTAAGAACATTAATACTTAACACAACCTAGTTACCATGGGTCCCAGACCGCATGTCTTGTTGTTATACTTTGTCAGGGTAATTATGCAGGCCATATAGACATCCCCCGATAGGGAGAGTAACAGGTATTAAACTGCTAAGAACAGTAATACTTAACACAACCTAGTTGCCATGGGTCCCAGACCGCATGTCTTGTTGTTATACTTTGTCAGGGTAATCATGCAGGCCATATAGACCTCCCCCGATAGGGGGAGTAACAGGTATTAAACTGCTAAGAACAGTAATACTTAACACAACCTAGTTACCATGGGTCCCAGACCGCATGTCTTGTTGTTATACTTTGTCAGGGTAATCATGCAGGCCATATAGACCTCCCCCGATAGGGGGAGTAACAGGTATTAAACTGCTAAGAACAGTAATACTTAACACAACCTAGTTACCATGGGTCCCAGACCGCATGTCTTGTTGTTATACTTTGTCAGGGTTATCAGGCAGGCCATATAGACCTCCCTCGATAGGTGGAGTAACACGTATTAAAGTGCTAAGAACAGTAATACTTAAAACAACCTAGTTACCATGGGTCCCAGACCGCATGTCTTGTTGTTATACTTTGTCAGGAAATTGCTGGTCATGTGATCGCATGAATGTGTCTACATCTTTTAGGTCTACCACTTTATCTGACATTTTTGAGACTAGGGGTTGTGTTAAGTGCAGAAACAAATTAATTATCTACCTGGTAGAATGTGTACACTTTTCTAGGCGGTATGTTAGTAGAACCACCAGAGAGGTGGGTACACGTATAAAGGAGCATCTCTCATATATCACTAATGATAGAGCAGTGTCACCACTATCCAGGCATTTCTTGGAGGTCCATGGTGGTAGTGTAAATTATTTCAGATGGCAGGCTATTGAGCAAATTACTAAGCCACCGAGGGGTGGTGATAAGTTTCAGATATTATGTAGACAGGAGATTTATTGGATACATAGACTGAATAGCCTGTCTCCTGTTGGATTAAACTCTATATTTGATATTATTAATTATTGGCATAGATAAGGTTAGTTTTTAATATGATAGATCAACTGATAAGATAAGACAAGTGAGGATACCTAATCTGTGTGTATATTTATGTATAGTAATTCTCTATTGCTATTCTTGTATAATATTAGGGTTAATATGATAGATCAACTGATAAGATAAGATAAGTGAGGATACCTAATTTGTGTGTATATTTACGTGTAGTAATTTTTTATTGCTATTTCTTTGAATATAGGGTTTTATATATCTTTTCTATCTGTATTACATTACCTAAGTATGTGTATATTATGTTTTATGTATGTATAATATAATTATATATCTAGGATATACTTAATGCTGATTATAATACATGCTTAATATTATGTAGCTTATTATTCCTATTTTTGCCACCATTGTCTTATTATTGTTCCTTTCCTACATGGACTCTGGTATTTTAATCTACATCTGTTCTCTTTGTAAATATTAGGGTAACTATTGGGTTAATGAGATTGTTAAGGTACCACCAATTGGAATGCTTGTTTGGTTTTAAATATTGTATACCTGTGTTCACTTTTATGTCTATGATTAAGGTCTGTGAAACCAAAACAGGTCAGACTTTTTTCTCCTTACCCCTGTTTTGGTAGTCTGCCTACTGTTTTAACTCTGATGACTCAATAAAGCATTTTTTGGATAAATATAATTTGGACTGCTATCCATTTTTTCATATACCTTTATCCGGAGTACAGGGACTCCTATTCTATCAGCAGTCCTGTTACCTGTGGGAGTTGCAGTTCACACTGACCTTTGTTCCAGAGCCTGTGATGTCACTTCTTAGCTGAGTAGTGTACTTGAAATAACGGAGGTTGCCTGGCTTATGTGTTATCTGAGTGCGGGGTGACTTATTGACTTGGATTTCCTTAATTGCATGGAAGTTTACCTAAAGAGGCTTTTTGCAGCTTAGGGACCTGCATTGTGGACTAATGGTCGGTGAGTTGTGGATTGTTTGCTGTCCTAGGCGGATATCCCCCTTCCCGGATCGTCCTTATACAGCTAAGACTGGTATTTGGTAATTTGCTGTACTTTCCTTGATTGGATTGTTTGCCTCCCTCATTTCTACAAGTATTTTGCTTTTTTGAACTGGGACACTGGATTTACATATTAGGGTCAGAAGAGGCTATGGTCTCATTTCCCTTTAGTTTTCAGACCTGATTTATGTTCATTGCATATTACTGCTTATTGCACACTACATGTTGCGATTTTTGTAATGGCTCAGATATTATTGTGACGTATTGTTATATTTGTTATACATGTGATTGCTCGCTTATACACCAGGGGAATTTTTGTGTTTTCTTTTTCCCTATATAAATCATATAAGTATATTAGATTTGCTTGTAAATATATATGTTTTAGCAAAATAATGGAATAAAATATTTGGGTACTATCACTTTAAATTAAAGTGATAGTGTATTCACAATAATACTTTCAAGAATCAGATAAAGCATTCAATTCCAATCAACTTACATATGTTCTCATAATCAATTTAATTTTGTTCTGTTTCTTATTTTAATCATGTATTTAAGTTTAGGAGGCGTTCCATTTTATGTTCAGCACCTGTGCTGCATTTGCTGATTGTTTAGACAGCAATCATCAAGCGCTCCCCATGTGCAGAATCAAAATGGGTAGATTTCTAAGCTAACATTCCTGCTTTACAAAATTACAAATGATAATGAAGTTAAATAGATTATAGTACATATTTAAGTATATAAATACTGCATTCTCTGATTCATGAGTTTAATTTTTAATAGACTATGGGGGGTAGTTATCAAGCCGTCTACTTTTCTGGCTTTGCCGGCCCAATACGTCCGCCTAAGCTCGCCTACCTTCGCCGCCGCGGACCTTGAATACGTTCGCCTAAGTTATCAAATAAAGCTGTCAAAAAGCCGCGGGGCGATGAGCAGCGGACTGTGACAGTTATCACTCATCCGATCTCGCTGCCCTTCGGCTTTTTCCCAGCTTTATTGCTAGCCTGTCACTAAGCACTCACATTAAACTGCACTGTTCTGCCCCCTATACCGGCGCCCCCGGAGCCCCCCGCAACTAAATAAAGTTACTAACCCCTAAACCGCCGCTCCTAGACCCTGCCGCAACTCTTATAAATGTATTAACCCCTAAACCGCCGCTCCCGGACACCGCTGCCACCTACATTATACCTAGTAACCCCTATCCTGCCCCCCCTATACCGTCGCCCTCTATTATAAAATTATTAACCCCTATCCTGCTGATCCCGCACCTCTCCGCAACTAAATAAATAGTTTAACCCCTAAACCGCCGCTCCATGAACCCGCCGCAACCTATAATAAATTTATTAACCCTTATCCTGCCCCCCACTACGCCGCCGCCACTGTAATAAAATGATTAACCCCTAAACCTAAGTCTAACCCTAACCATAACGCCCCCCTAACTTAAATATTAATTAAATAAATCTAAATAAATTAACTCTTATTAACTAAATGAATCCTATTTAAAACTAAATACTTACCTTTAAAATAAACCCTAATATAGCTACAATATAAATAATAATTATATTCTAGCTATCTTAGGATTTATTTTTATTTTACAGGTACCTTTCAATTTATTTTAACCATGTACAATAACTATTAAATAGTTATTAACTATTTAATAGCTTACCTAGCTAAAATAAAGAGAAATGTACCTGTGAAATAAATCCTAACCTAAGTTACAATTACACCTAACACTACACTATACTTTAATAAATTATTCCTATTTAAAAATAAATACTTACCTGTAAAATAAACCCTAAGATAGCTACAATGTAATTAATACTTATATTATAGCTATTTTTGGATTTATATTTATTTTACAGGTAACTTTGTATTTATTTTAGCTAGTTAGAATAGTTATTAAATAGTTATTAACTATTTAATAACTACCTAGCTAAAAGAAATACAAAATTACCTGTAAAATAATTCCTAACTTAAGTTACAATTAAACCTAATACTACACTATCATTAAATTAACTAAATAAACTACCTACAAAGAACTACAATGAAATACAATTACATAAACTAACTAAAGTACAAAAAATAAAAAAAGCTAAGTTACAAAAAATACAAAATTAAGTTACAAACATGTTAAAAATATTACAACAATTTTAAGCTACTTACACCTAATCTAAGCCCCCTAATAAAATAACAAAGCCCCCCAAAATAAAAAAAATCCCTACCCTATTCTAAATTACATAAATTTCAATGCTCTTTTACCTTACCAGCCCTTAAAAGGGCCATTTGTGGGGGCATGCCCCAAAAAGTTCAGCTCTTTTGCCTGTAAAATAAAAATACAACCCCCCCCCAACATTAAAACCCACCACCCACATACCCCTAATCTAACCCAAACCCCCCTTACAAAAACCTAACACTAATCCCCTGAAGATCATCCTACCTTGAGTCGTCTTCACTCAGCCGAGCCACCGATGGAACTGAAGAGGGCATCCGGAACGGAAGAAGTTAATCCTCCAAGCGGCGCTGAAGAAATCTTCCATCCGATGAAGTCATCATCCAGGCGGCGCTGAAGAAGTCTTCGATCCGGCCGATGTCATCTTCAAAGAGGCGCTGAAGAGGTCTTCTATCCGGGCGAAGTCATCTTCCAAGCCGGGTCTTGAATCTTCCTTCCGCCGACGCGGAACCACCTTCTTCACCGACGGACTACGACGAATGACGGCTCCTTTAAGGGACGTCATCCAAAATGGCGTCCCCTCAATTCCGATTGGCTGATAGGATTCTATCAGCCAATCGGAATTAAGGTAGGAAAATCTGATTGGCTGATGGAATCAGCCAATCAGATTCAAGTTCAATCCGATTGGCTGATCCAATCAGCCAATCAGATTGAGCTCGCATTCTATTGGCTGTTCCGATCAGCCAATAGAATGCGAGCTCAATCTGATTGGCTGATTGGATCAGCCAATCGGATTGAACTTGAATCTGATTGGCTGATTCCATCAGCCAATCAGATTTTCCTACCTTAATTCCGATTGGCTGATAGAATCCTATCAGCCAATCGGAATTGAGGGGACGCCATCTTGGATGACGTCCCTTAAAGGAGCCGTCATTCGTCGTAGTCCGTCGGTGAAGAAGGTGGTTCCGCGTCGGCGGAAGGAAGATTCAAGACCCGGCTTGGAAGATGACTTCGCCCGGATAGAAGACCTCTTCAGCGCCTCTTTGAAGATGACATCGGCCGGATCGAAGACTTCTTCAGCGCCGCCTGGATGATGACTTCATCGGATGGAAGATTTCTTCAGCGCCGCTTGGAGGATTAACTTCTTCCGTTCCGGATGCCCTCTTCAGTTCCATCGGTGGCTCGGCTGAGTGAAGACGACTCAAGGTAGGATGATCTTCAGGGGATTAGTGTTAGGTTTTTGTAAGGGGGGTTTGGGTTAGATTAGGGGTATGTGGGTGGTGGGTTTTAATGTTGGGGGGGGGGTTGTATTTTTATTTTACAGGCAAAAGAGCTGAACTTTTTGGGGCATGCCCCCACAAATGGCCCTTTTAAGGGCTGGTAAGGTAAAAGAGCATTGAAATTTATGTAATTTAGAATAGGGTAGGGATTTTTTTTATTTTGGGGGGGTTTGTTATTTTATTAGGGGGCTTAGATTAGGTGTAAGTAGCTTAAAATTGTTGTAATATTTTTAACATGTTTGTAACGTAATTTTTTATTTTTTGTAACTTAGCTTTTTTTATTTTTTGTACTTTAGTTAGTTTATGTAATTGTATTTCATTGTAGTTCTTTGTAGGTAGTTTATTTAGTTAATTTAATGATAGTGTAGTATTAGGTTTAATTGTAACTTAAGTTAGGAATTATTTTACAGGTAATTTTGTATTTCTTTTAGCTAGGTAGTTATTAAATAGTTAATAACTATTTAATAACTATTCTAACTAGCTAAAATAAATACAAAGTTACCTGTAAAATAAATATAAATCCAAAAATAGCTATAATATAAGTATTAATTACATTGTAGCTATCTTAGGGTTTATTTTACAGGTAAGTATTTATTTTTAAATAGGAATAATTTATTAAAGTATAGTGTAGTGTTAGGTGTAATTGTAACTTAGGTTAGGATTTATTTCACAGGTACATTTCTCTTTATTTTAGCTAGGTAAGCTATTAAATAGTTAATAACTATTTAATAGTTATTGTACATGGTTAAAATAAATTGAAAGGTACCTGTAAAATAAAAATAAATCCTAAGATAGCTAGAATATAATTATTATTTATATTGTAGCTATATTAGGGTTTATTTTAAAGGTAAGTATTTAGTTTTAAATAGGATTCATTTAGTTAATAAGAGTTAATTTATTTAGATTTATTTAATTAATATTTAAGTTAGGGGGCATTAGGGTTAGGGTTAGGTTTAGGGGTTAATCATTTTATTACAGTGGCGGCGGCGTAGTGGGGGGCAGGATAGGGGTTAATAAATTTATTATAGGTGGCGACGGTGTAGGGGGGGCAGGATAGGGGTTAATACATTTAATATAGGTTGCGGCGGGTTCAGGGAGCGGCGGGTTAGGGGTTAATACATTTATTATAGTTGCGGTGGGCTCCGGGAGCGGCGGTTTAGGGGTTAATATGTATAGAGTAGTTTGCGGTGGGCTCCGGGAGCGGCGGTTTAGGGGGTAATAACTTTATTTAGTTGCGGCGGTGTAGGGGGGGTCAGATTAGGGGTGTTTAGACTCGGGGTACATGTTAGGGTGTTAGGTGTAGACATCTCCCATAGGAATCAATGGGATGTCTGTCAGCAGCGAACTTGTACTTTCGCTATGGTCAGACTCCCATTGATTCCTATGGGATCCGCCGCCTCCAGGGGTGGCGGATTGAAAACCAGGTACGCTGGGCCGGAAAAGTGCCGAGCGTACCTGCTAGTTTTTTGATAGCTAGCAAAAGTAGTGAGAATGTGCCGCACTTGTGTGCGGAACATCTGGAGTGACGTAAGAATCGATCTGTGTCGGACTGAGTCCGGCGGATCGATGCTTACGTCACAAAATTCTACTTTTGCCTGTCTCGAGCCTTTGATAACTAAGGCGTATCAGCCTCGCCACAAATACGCTGCGGAATACGCAGCGTATTTGAGGTTGACGGCTTGATAACTAGGCCCCTATCCCTTTAAGAAATATGTTAAATCCTCATTTTAAAGAGACAACTACAGATATAATATAATCCTTAAAAGAAACATACATTATCAATACATACAATCCCCTGAGATTGCACACTTTAATGTCATGGTTACCTGATTGAAAATAATATAGAAAAATAAGTCAAAGGAAATATTTTGTTTATCATGAAGATGAGTTTTATTATTACAGATTTACCCTCATTCATATGTAATGTGAAAATCATTGAACATAGATATTTTTTCAATACAAAAGTTATGACACATTAAAGTATAATGTGGCATAGTACTAATATTTATAAAATATATGTAATATCATGTCTGCCAAAGCAGAGAATGCATTTGCAATATTTAGAATATTAACCAAAATACATAAGTGTTAAATATTACATACGTCAAGATATTTGAAGTATTGTCTTTAACATTGAGATATTGAAACAATCTAAAAGTGCATTGTGCATTGGTCCCAGGGAGAGTCTGTGTCTGTTCATATAATGTCAATTAAAATGTATTAATCACCTCTATATCAAGGCAATCACATATATGTTGTGCATACATCAGTGCTTGAATATCATAGAGATGCATTTCTCTAATTAGTCTAAATATTTAATTATATTCTTGACAAAAAGGAGTGCATTAGTCATGATAGGTATAGATTTCAGATATTACATTCCACACATGACTATAAGCATGAATGCAAGGTATTTGGCCATATCAATAGGAAGGAGTTTTTACTTTTCAACTCTTTATCTGTTAGCTTCATCTGAAGGAGGAAAACAACATATGCTAGTGGAATATTAATCATAACATTTACACATGCCATGTTGGTTGATGTTAGATAGCATATACTGTATTGATTTCAGACACATATTCTCAAGTATTCTTAAATGGCATAATAATCTCGAAAGAAGGACACATACATTTATTAACAATGTACACCTGCATATTAATTGACATCATGTGAAAGAAAAATGAATAAAGCTGTTAAATTTTAGCAGATAAACAGCTATTAGACTAATATTGAGATATATTTTCAAATTTTGATTAGAAAAATATATGCATTTTTATTAGATGGAAATTGCACTTAAAAAGTGCTTTAGTGCAAAAATTAGATATGATATATCTTGGGGGAAAAAAGAATAAATAATATTACTTTTTGTGGCGGGATTTGGACTTTGGAGGAGGGGTACTTGGGGGGGAAGTATGGCATCTTCTGCGATGCCCACAAGCTGAATGTGAGGCTTAAAGACAGGATTCAGGGTTCTGCAGGGATATGACGGAGAATGCAAGTGAGGATGGAGTTTGCGGCCTATCCGTGAGCCTCTCCACTGCCTCTGTCAGGTAGACGAGTGAGGCATTATGCATGTCCATTTGGCTCTGTTTCCTCCTGAGAGCCTGCTGCTGCTGGAGCCTGGACAGCCTAAGTTCTCTATGGATCATCTTCAGCAGATCATCCTGCTTGGACTGTGCCAGACCCTGTTGTAGAGTTGGTGTCTCAGGAACCAATTGTTGGCTGGTTCCAGGATTGTCTCTCTGTATCGGTGACTGGGAGGTTGTCTCGGTTGGCACTGTTGGCAAAACATTGGTGGGTGCAGTTGGTGGTGGTGTTGATTCCTGTTCTGCCATAGGAGTGGAAGGCATATAGTACAGATGATGCAGATCTATATGCTGCTGTGGTGGGTGCATCATCTGCTGTGGAGGATGATGTTGTGGGGGGGTGAATCATCTGCTGCGGTGGGTGCAGCTGTTGGGGGTGTGCTATTTGTTGCTGTGGAGGATGCATGAACTGCCAGTGTTGAGGAGGATGAGTCTGATGGAGTTTAGAACCCATAACATGGTATGTCGTCTCTGAGGTAAATGGAGAAGGGCCTGATACATCCTCCACCTCTTATGCCCTGGGCTGTTGCGTATCACCTTCTAGGAGGCTGATATAGGAGGTAGTGTTGCCATAGACATCCTTTTCCTCCCCAGTGAATGCATGAACATCCTGCTGTGGTGTTGGTGCAACTTCATACTCCTCCTGTTCGTATTCTACAAATAAATAGATGTATACATTATCTATCCAATAGAATATATTACTTTCTAGCATAACAATACAAACAATTATATGCAATATTTTTTGTATATATGTATATACATACACACTCACACACATACATATACACACACACATGCATACGCACACACATACATACACCCACACACATACACACACACACACATACATATACACACACATACATGCACACACACACACACATACATACACACACACACACATATATACATACACACACATACATACACACACACATACATACACACACACACACACACATATACACACATACACACATACATACATACATATAGTGTGTTTGGTATGACCATAACTGATGAATCTTTATAGATTGTGTCTTAAAAGAACATTGTTAATGACAGATTTATTTGAAATGTTTGATATTATTGGATATTATATTATCAATATCCTTGCTTGTCGGAGCAGATATACTATACAGAGTGCTTGCTGAACATATTAAATACAACTATGTAAATTGACATTTACAGCTAAAAACAGATGGATATTTATGATCTACAACATATATACATCATATATTTGGTTATATTTAATATAGACTATTCACCTTCATACACCTCTTCAGGTGGCACAGAGGTGTCTATTTTCCCCTTACATCCTAGGACAGCTTCACCAGAGATGACGTTGGACAGCATCTCCTCCTATGACTTTAGGTGAATCCTCTTACTAGGACCACCACCTGTCCCACGTGCGTATTTGGCCTGCTGTGCCATCTTTGCCTTTGTTTCCCTCCTGCAGTCATGATATCTATGACGATTGCAACCTAAACAGCTAACTGCCTCTCGAAACTCCTCCCACAGCTTATTCCAGAGACTTGCCCTCAGGTTAGGGTTCTCCAGCTGTGGAGCCCTATCCAAGTAGGCCTCAACTAGAGCCTCATTCTCCTCCTCGGAGTACCTCTCCTCTCTTAGCCTGCCCTTCACACCTGAAGGGCAAGGAGACACAGACTCTCCCTCCTGTGACTGGGAAACAGCCCTATCTCCCTCCTCTGTCCCTGCAGGCTGTGACAGGCTGCCACCAGCCCCATCCCCACTTGCCACAGTCTGCCCCACTCTCCCTTTTCTCTGTGTCCCTAGTTAAGGTTGACTCCTCCTCACTCCTCCCACCTCCACTTCTCTTCCACCCTCTCTTCTTCCCTCCTCTGCCAGGGTTTGAGGAAGGACAAATCCTCCACCCAAAGCTCAGCTCCTAGAGCTGCCCATACTATTCCCTCTACCCCCATCTCCACTGCCCTCCCCCTAGCCACCCCCTCCCCAACTCCACTAGGCCTATACAACCCTTTATCCTTCCTTCCTATCCTAAGAATAAAGTCCCTAGCTTACCTACCTACATTAATTAACCTAACTAAACCCTAAATTAAATATCATATAAACTCTTAAAAAAACCTAACACTAACCCCCGAAGATCCACTTACAGTTTTTGAAGACCCGACATCCATCCTCAATGAAGCGGCAGAAGTCTTCATCCAAGCAGCAAGAAGTCCTCAACGAAGCCGTGAGAAGTCTTCATCCAAGCGGGCCGAAGTCTTCATCCAAACAGGCCGAAGTCTTCATCCAGACGGCATCTTCTATCTTCATCCATCTGGCGCAGTGCTGCTCCATCTTCAAGACATCCTGTGCAGAGCATCCTCTTCTTATGACGGCAACTGAAGAATGAAGGTTCCTTTAAATTATGTCATCCAAGATGGCGTCCCTTGAATTCCGATTGGCTGATAGAATTCTATCAGCCAATCGGAATTAAAGGTGAAAAAATCCTATTGGCTGATCCAATAAGCCAATAGGATTAAGCTCGCATTCTATTGGCTGATTTATTTAGATTTATTTTAATTACATTAAAGTTAGTAGGTATTAGGGTTAGGGTTAGGTTTAGGGGTTAATATCTTTAGTATAGTGGCGGCGATGTTGGGGGCAGCAGATTAGGGGTTAATAATTGTAGGTAGGTGGCAGCGACATTGGCTGCGGCAGATTAGGGGTTAATAAGTGTAGGTAGGTGGCGGCGATGTCGGGGGCGGCAGATTAGGGGTTAATAACTGTAATGTAGGTTGCGGCGATGTTAGAGACAGCAGATTAGGGGTAAATAATATTTAACTAGTGCTTGCGATGCGGGATTATGGCGGTTTAGGGGTTAATATGTTTATTATAGTGGCGGCGATGTCCGGAGCGGCAGATTAGGGGTTATTAATTTTATTTTATTATTTGCGATGCAGGAGGGCCTCGGTTTAGAGGTTAATAGGTATGTTATGGTTGTTAGTGTACTTTGTAGCACTTTAGTTATGAGTTTTATGCTACAGCTTTGTAGCGTAAAACCCATAACTACTGACTTTTAGTTTACGGTATGGATATTGACGGTATTGGCTGTACCGCTCACTTTTTGGCCTCCCAGGCAAACTCGTAATACCGGCGCTATGGAAGTCCCATTGAAAAATGACTTTTTGAAATCTGCGGTAGTTACGTTGCGTTACGGCCAAAAAAGTGTGCAGTGCAGCTAAACCTGCAAAACTAGTAATACCAGCGGTAGTGAAAAAAGAGCCATATTGCTGATTTTTCACTCATACCACAAAACTCGTAATCTAGCCGTCTGATATTTATATTGTAGTTATGTGCAAGATCAAAAACTCATTGGAAAGTAGAGAAATCTTGCTGAATCCTTGAGAAATTTTTTTTTTAGCATTATTTTGCAATGTACATGTTTCTCCACATTCAGAACTCCACAAAGAGAGAGAGAAAAGATCTCTCAAGAAAAGAAAAACCTTACCTTTTTAAAAGTCTTTAAGGGACCTCAGAGTACTGACAAGACTTTACATTTGATAAGTGTCAAGCACCTATGAGACATAATAGTACATCTCAAATAAAGAAAAGAAAAATAATACCATAATATTAATAACATTAATAATAATACCATAACATTAATAAGGCAATATCATCCTCTCTAAAGAGCTTTCTCATGTGATTAAAATCTATAAATGAGCTCTATAGTGAATCATCATTGTCATAATTTAGGCTTATAACCAACTCACACCCGGTAATGTATTTTCAAATATCTTTTATTCAAAGTATAAAAACAACTCGTAGGTTATATATTGTTTAGAGCAATAAAGTCAATTTGCTATCTGTATAGATAGTTTGTAACGGTGTCTCCTGGTATCACAATAAAGTTTTAAACTGCAATCCACTCAACGTGCCTGTTATTCTATGTAGGCCTATAAGGTCTACAGACCTTACTTGTCTGATGCAAGATTCACTGTTATGCAAACTGACTTTTCAAAGGGTTTTAAGTAAGTCGTCAAGAATAATGACTTGAATTAAAAAATCATGCAAAAGTTCATTGGAAAAGTGTTTTTTTAAACACTGGAATACCATTACCAGGGTTCTACAGTGCATAGTATTAGAAGGGTTAAAAAGGCGAAGAAGTTCCTTGAAAATTATAGATTGAAACTATCTCAATTTAAGAAACACTTTGATGCTTTAGAGACAATTATTATATTATCATATATGTTATTAGCAAAAAAAAATCACTATGAAGGTTATGTTATTTCCTTATATTAATATAAGTAGGGTCTGTATAGGGCTGCTCATGCTTTTTATGCTATGGAAGTTGAATTTGAAAGGTGGTTACCTCTCAATACTAGAGAATTTCAATTTTCACCTTCAAAAGAAATAATAGGATTTTTGAATTTTCACAAAAAGAGCAAAATTATAGGGTCAGCTGCTTATAGTGGTTGTGATTGCATATTTAATAGATATAATTAACAATACAGATGCTTTTTATGGCTAAACATGACCTCCACTCCAATCTATGGACATTATTGTTCTTTGCATGCTAAAACATTAAATTCTAAGAGCCACAGTTTAACTTGGAAAATGTATATTGCAAGCTTTAGAGAATTTTCACTGACCTAATAGGCAAAACATAAAGGATTGATTATGGCTCCTTAATGTTTATGAATGCAGAATCTTAAATATCAATTCATGCAATCTGTGCAACATTTTGAGGATTTTTATAAGTACAACATAACATTTTATTGAACACCAAAACCACTATGTTTATTTATATGTGAACTAAGCATGAGCAAAAAGTTTAAAATTTAGATTTGTTTTTAAATAGCATAGATATATTGGAAACAAAATATATTTTTTAATAGGTCAAATCTAAAAATCTGCCGTAGAACTGTTTTCTGAGGGATTGGAATACTTTTGTTGTTTTGTCCCCGTAAGATTTATAGAAGGTTTATTCAAAGAACTTGAAAACCCTGTTAAAGGCTAGGAAAGGTACTTGTTGGAATTCTGAAAAAAACTTAAAGGGACATAATATTCATATGCTAAATCACTTGAAACTGATGCAGTATAACTGTAAAAAGCTGACAGGAAAAAATCACCTGAGCATCTCTATGTAAAAAAGGAAGATATTTTACCTCACAATCTCCTCAGCTCAGCAGAGTAAGTTCTGTGTAAAAAGTTATACTTCACCTGCTCCCAGCTGCAGGTAAAAATAAAAAAAAAATATAGAAATGAACAGCAGCCAATCAGCATCAGCAGTGCTGAGGTCATGAACTCTTACTGTGATCTCATGAGATTTGACTTAACTCTCATGAGATTTCATAGTAAGCTTCCTTTACCTGATTAGTGAAATAATATGAGAGTTCACGAGGCTCATCCCCTAAGCTGTCCTAGGACAGACACACTAAAATGCTGCTTAGAAATCCTTTACAATGGTAGGTGGCTACTGAGGAACTTTTGAGGTAAAATGTCTTTCTTTTTTACATAGAGATGTTCAGGAGATATTTTCTAGTCAGCTTTTTACAGCTATGCTGCATCACTTCCAAGTGTTTAAACATTTGGGTATTATGGCCCTTTAAAAAGTGACCATAGTGTCTATTGTTATGAAAAGTGCAAAAGGTTAATCACAGCAATTTCTGTTTTACTGATATATAAAAATTAAATATCGTTTGCATATGCATCTCTGGAGCCATTGCTTTGCAGGTGTTCTGTTGTGTTTGCCTACCGCGTTACGTTTGCCTACCTACGTAACGCTTACGGCCACGCCTACAATAAACTTGCTAATACCCTTTGCACGCATGCGCTCACTGCCGCAGTCGGCAAATATTAGAGCACAACACCTATAATAAACTTGCAACTACCCCTTACACGCATGCGCTTACTGCCGCAGTTGACTAATATTATAGTACACCATCCACAATGTTGGCACTAGCTGGGGACATCAAAATACTGTATCAGTGCCAAAAAAGCCTTCCTACAACTGTGTTCTTTTATTCTGAATATTGAATATTAGTATACTCATGTATTTGATTAAAGAAGTGAACGTATTTAAATAAAGCAGACATAATATAAATAGTTAAAAAATGGCATGTATTAGTGTTTCATCATGAAAGGGAATGTTTGTATTTATATTATGTCGGCTTTATTGAAATATGTTGACTCCTTTATTCAAATACATCAGTATAATAATATTCAATATACTGAATAAATGAACATTTTGCCTTTTTTGGCACTTATATTTTCATGTCCCTAGCTAGTGCCAAAATTGTGGACGGTGTTCTGTAATATTTGCCGACTGCGGCAGTGAGCACATTTGCAAGTTTATTGTAGGTGTGACAGTAGGTAGGCAAACGTAATTCGGTAGGTAAACATAACAGAACACAGGCTCACATGAGTAATTTAAGAAGCAAAGGTCATTAAACCACTGTTTCCTAACCTATCTGCTATGTCAGAAGTGGCAGAGTCAAATTTATCTTAACTTGTTTGACTGGGGTTATTGACAAATCCCTGCTATTACACAATATATTGCACAGGAAGATGGGTGGAGATGAAGCAGATGTTTCTACAATAATAAATACAGGAAGTGCATGCTGCGTGTCTACTATCTGCTCTGTCAGAATGCAGGTGGATAGGTTGCCTAGTATCAGTACACTAGTGTTTACTCTTTATTTTCAAACTATCTTTGCTTTACTCTGCTAAATGTGGGCCTTGGCTCTTGTTGTGCTCAAAGTAATCTGCAAACTAGAAGTTGCCAAATACTAAAAGTTAATTGAAGTACAGTTCATTTCCCAAACATATACATACAAGAAATTTTAATAGGCAAATTTGAAGATGCACAAGATATATATTCATATGAAAAATAGCTTTAATTAATCATCAGTGAATCACACTTGTTTGTAAATAAGGGGTTGCTAATGTATCATTATTTTCTATGGGTAGAAACAAACATACCCAATAATGGCTTACAGCTTAAAAACCAAGGCCTTTATGAATGGCAAGTAGAGAAAATCATTCAGCCAGAAAACCTCATTTTTTAAGACATACGTTATTTATTGATGACATACAGAATTAAATTATCAAAAACATCACTGATCACATAACATTATTTATGATATCAGTAAACTAATGTAAACCAGTGTAGATGCATTATCTCTATTGACAGTTTAGATTTTTATCAACCTAAAATAATTATACTCCAACTGCATGATATCCCATATCAGTCACCTCACATCTAAGCTCTGAAACTACAATCAAGCATGGGTAAGGTATTTATGCATATACTGCAGTTAAAAACAGATTTATATAGAAATATTTATTTAATGTAATATAAAGTGCGCACTAACTCGCACATGTTTAAAGTTTACTTGTAGCTGTGTTTTCACTGGAGCAAAATCACTAAATAGCACGCCACTTTTTATCTAGCCCTGTGTGTTTGAGAGTAGTTGTTTTTCAACAATAAAGACAACATACTATTTTTAGATGCTTGTTTTAGTATACATACTCATTAAAATATATGCTTATTCTAATAGCTATTATTAAAAAAAGAGAAAACTTGATTTAATTTCAAAAGAGAAAATCTTCTTTACACAATTAGATAATAATATCATGTGGATAATGAATACAGAAATAATCAACAATTAGAATGCTCAATTATTTATTATTTGAAAAAAAAAAACTAAGATAGACATGCAACAAAACATTTCTTATCCTATTTTAACATATGTAAAATGACACTATACATAACAAAATAATATTCTAATAACAAAGATACTTCTGGAGACTTAGTGAAATGCTTGGGAAGCCTATTATAGTTCTAATATTGGCAAATTGTAATTAGGTAGCAGAATATTTGTTTATCTTGAAACTCATTAAAGATCACCTTTGGGTTTCACCTAATTACAAGTTTACAACATTTCTCTTGTATAGTTCTGAATTTTAATCGAACCTAATTAAAGTGATGTGAGACTTGGACTTTTTTTGGACCATTCATTGGAAAATCAATCCTTCCCAAAACCTACTCAGCATTTCATTTTATTAAAGTGGCAACCTAAAATAATTATGTCTTTTAAAGTTTTTAGGTAGACAATTATTCCTAGATGATTGGTTGTTGTAGTAAAATATAGATTTGTAATCATATTGATGTACTTTTAAACAGCGTTTTATCAACTGAAGGTTAATAATTAGGTATTTCCACCCTGAATGGGTTTAAATGTTTTTGCCTATTTAAGTGCTGCTATTATTTAAAACTATTGCTAAATAACAAATAACTATGCTATACAATAAAAACATTCACTAGATAAACCTTGAAAACATTAAGATTTTTTTTTTTTAATATTTAACAACAATAATAATTTGGAGTATTGCTGGGATGTCACTTTATATAAAAAAAATCATCTATAATCAATACAGAAAATCTAAATTCTTCAAATAACTTGAATATTAGACTAAATTCTCACTTTACAAATAGGACATTATTAGTTGTTGCATTATTTTATAAATCAAAGAGCATTTCTATTGTGACCTTACCTGTTGTCCTGGAAAAAGCATTTCAAAGTCTTAATTTGTAGATTTTTTTTCCAAAATAATTATGCATATCTATATCGTACTAAAGGCCAGATTATGAATTGAGTGCAAAATATTGCTTGCAACCATGGAAGCATTGTGCTCATGCGAGCATGCTTCCATAGGAATATACATATATATTTACAGGGAACACGCAGTTCCCTCACAGTTTTTAGTGCCATTTTTTCTAACACCCCTCAGCCACCACTTGTAACCCCTAAAAATTGCTCTGTGCAGATTTTTTTATTGATATAAATCCATAAAACAATAAAAAATAAAAGACTCTTTATTTTGGGGCCAATTGGGGCACTTTTAGAAAAATAACCAGAGATCTAATCTCTGGTAATTTTTCTGAGCGCAATGTAATGGCTGGTTATTTATTGATCGATAAATTAGCGCTCCCCTTGTAATCTAGCCCTAAATAAAGTATTTCATAATTGACACTTGGTTCTAACAGACCTGGTATCATGCAGCTTCTACTGTTAAAACTGGAGCATTCCCTTAATCTAGGGAAAAACCAGCACCTGTTGTAGCAGATTGAAAAATAAAACATAAATTGAAATCAGTATGCCTTACTTCTTACATCCTACAGACTAACACTACAGCATTCTAAGGGCCAAATTACAAGTTGCGCAGCAAATCTAAATTTACCATTATTGAAAACACTGCTAGCAAAATGGTTCTTGCGATTCTCTGGATCCGCTGGTATTACAAGCTGATAAAAATATGTTTTTTCACTAGCAGTGGCCCGAGAATTGCAAGCATCGCTAGCAGAGTTTTGGCATCCTATTGGCTGATTTGAATTTAAAGAATCAAATCAGCCAATAGGAATGCAACCCCTGTATAAAAGGTGTACCTTGCATTCAATCTTCAGTGTGCGGCTGGAGACCACATGAAGTGGAGTTCCCTCTCGATGCTCTGAAGAGGAGGACCGGTGTCACAGCCAGTGGGATGAAGATAGATGATGGACCTCCACAACCGGGATGAAGATAGAAGATTGACTGCTGATGGAAGAAGTTGAAGAGCCACCGGAATGAAGATGAAGAGCCGTCCATCATCATTGGTGAGTACCAATTTTGGGGCTAGAGTTAGTTTTTTTTGTTGGGGGGTGTAATCTTCGCCATTAAACAAGTATATGTGTACCTTTTTTGTTTTTAATCCATATTTAAAAGGGTTAAATTAGTTCATATAGTAATGCTTCTATTGCAATGTTATCCAAATTATCTGTGAAAGAAGATCACAAAAGAAGGCTCCTCCTAATGTAATACTGCATACAATTTCACCAATATCAACGACAAGTAGTGAAAATATACTCACAAGTGGAGCAGCACCAAATGTGCTAAGTGGCGCAGGCTGAGACCTTAACAGTTTCCCAGCAAACTGATCCTCCAGAGAATGTAGTAGCCTAGGTGTGTCTGGGATAGGTCCAATAAAGCTCAGGCCTCCATGTTGTTAGGCATAATTTTTATTAAAAACAATATTAAAAACCATTGGTTATGTACATTACCCAAAAGTGATTTAAAATGATAAATGCAACAGATTGCAATGCGTTTCTCAGCTTAAACCTAGCTGTTTCATCAGGCATCTGTTGTTAACATGGATACACTGGCTTTTATACCTCTCCTATGAACTCCCTTAATTGGACCCTCCCATTCCTTCCATTCACATGTGTAATTATCAAAATCACCCTTGTCAAAACTATCTACCATATAATTTATACACATATGTATAATACACACATATCACATTGCATTATATTGTTAATCCACGAAATACCACAATAAAACAGATACATATCAGAATCAAAGTTGTATGTTTGGTCATACGGTATATGTATAATCCTTACATGGTTCTCAAAAGTGCTTTCTCTGTCACATCTCATATAACATAAACTTCAAAGGTAACTTACCCGCTCTATCCATTTCTCAAATAATGAAACTTTACATATAAAATACATCTTTTGATAATCCATACATTATGTCACTCCTTGATGATCTGTGTCAGTGTTATAACCCCAATGTTACTAATAATATCATTTTTAGGTACTCCTTTATTTAAGCTCCTTATTTGGATACCTGTGTATATACCTATCATAATATGCATTAGTGGTGTATAGTGACTGATAGTGTTCACCCAAATGTATTTACTAGTTTTAAAATGATGTTGGAACAACTAATAAAATAAAATAAATATTGGATCTCCTGTTATGAGTGTGTGTTTATCCCTTATTGTGATGACTAGAATGTAAATAAACTGTGTGTGGTGAAATAGGGGTGTGCATTCAGATTGTGGCTAATATGTAGATTACCTTAGGTGTATACCTGCTTACAAGTGGTGATAACACCTTGCGATCTGATACATCTAATCCTAAAAACGTATATACAACTGTACCTAAATGGCGAATAAATATGTTGTTCGGTCGTGATATCACAAAGGTGTGGTTGAAGAACAAACGCTCTATGATAGGGTAGAGTCATAGAGGGGGAGTGTGGGGTGGTGGGGGGGGTGACAAAAGTTTGTAAGCACTATACCGGATGATAATGTTTCAATATGTTTGCTAAAAAATAGGACATCTATAGGAGACTAAGAGGAAGTGATAAAAATAAATGTGTGCTTAAGAGGGAGATCATCATCCTACAATTGTATACTAATAATGTGTCTTGATAGCTACTTAATGTGCTATTGAATCGTAACTGCCAAAAGATATTGGGGTAATATAACAATGCTCTGTGGAGGTGTGAATGATGGTGGGGAAGTGGATAAGTGTAAAAAAAACCATAGAGGTGTGGTTGTGTAAAGAAGGTCTATGATAGGATAGAGACATAAAAGGAAATAAATGTGGGTTTGATCAAGTGACGTGGCACCAAGTCCTAACGCTCTATATGTAGCATATAGCTGTTGTATTTTAATCTTCTAGAGATGATATACTAGAATGTGCGGCAATGTGGTGTTACTAAAGTGCAGCTTTGGGGTGTTAACTGATGTGCTGTTAGATCGTGCTGCCATGAGAATATGTGGTAGAATGTCAGCACTCTGTGAAAGGGTACGTGATAATGCGGAAGTAGATATGTGTAATAATGCTTCAGAGGTGTAGTTATATATCAAAGCTCTATGATAGGATAGAGTCATAAGGGGGAGTGTAAGTGGGTGTGACCAACTAACGTGACTCTAAGCTATAGTACTATCACTCAATATGTAGTATATAGCTACTGCATTTATATCTGCTATAAATGCTGTACAAAAATGTGCGGCAATGGGTTGCTTGCTGGAGATTATATTTAATATAATTTTATATAAAGTGGGATTGGGGGAGTAGTGAAATGTGCTCTCAATGTAGAGAGGCTGGCAAACTAAAATTTCCCTAGCAATATATGAGATAGATGACAGGTGTATCACTACCTATCAAGAACATATGTAGATATCAGAATATGGGGATGAAAAATATATTATACATTAGAAACATGTTGTGAAAATTAGCGGCTAGTAAGTATATGGATGGGGATCATAACTGAGTCAGATGACTAAGGGCATATGTGAATATCATAATATGAGGATAGATGACATATTAAACCATGAAAACTTGTTATGAAAGAGAGCAACTAGTATGTATGTGGATAGGGATAACACTGAGTCAGATGACCATAGGGGGAGATTATAATAGTGAAGAATTCTAAAACTCATAGTGTTATAATGGGCCCTCCCAAAGATACCATTCAGAATGCATTAGGATGACCCTATTAAATTTAATTTTTTACTGGAATGCCGCCATATCTATATTCTCATTTAAACCATCTGGAAAGAGACTCCCAAATTTAAATATCCAAAATGTCTCTCTCTGACGGAGTCTAGTGTATCTGTTAGTCCCTTTCAGGAGTAGTGGAATACTTTCCAGAGGGGTTATCTGAAATTAGCAATGAGCTCCTGGTTGTCATACATTATGATGTCTGGAGACACTGTGCTTATTACTGTTTCTGGTGATATTCCTATGATGTTCCCCCCATTTCCTTCTGATCTTTCTAATGGTACGCCCTAAATATTGGATTCCACATTTGCAGGTTAATACATAAATTACAAATACAAGAAGAGATAGATGCGCCACATGGCCCAATATTGTTTGATCCAGAAAGGACAGATGAATATATAAGGGATAGACTCACATTTGATAAAGCACCTCAATCAGTACTATAGAGGCAGACTGGGATCTATTACAGTCACCCAGCAGACCGAACTCCCGCAAATGTGTGGTATCTGTATTTAAAACGATAAGAGAGACATAGGTGCCCACATGGCTTAGTACAGCAAGAACAATGGTGATATAGAACCAAATGATAAGAGAGGTACTCACAATATTTGTAGCATCTCCCTTGATGCTATAGGAGCAGGATGGGGTCAATTCAGTCACCCACCAGACTTACTTAGAGGCACTCGGGACAGGGTGGATCCAATAGTCAACCGATAACAGGATCCCTTGGCATAAGGGACAACTCACAAAGAAGAAGATAGTGGCAAGTGTTTCAGGATAAAAGTTGTATTAAAAAGTTAAAAATACAGGCGACGCATTTCTCAGCTCAAGGCTGTTTCATCAGGCTTCATAGGTGGAACTGCAATCTAGTCTCCCTCTAATGGGGAATCGATGTTCTGTAGCATAGGAAATTACCTCTTTTGCCCCATCTGAAAGGAACTTGCACATATTGCATCTTTTGATATTACACCTGTAGAATCCATCAATATGAATTTTTTTCTCTCTAAGTAATCTGCTAAAGTTGTTTTTTTGTTGTTTTGTTGAGGGTACCCCTTGTCTCTCCAAATCTTTCCTTAAGAATTGTTGCCTGTTGATCATATAAATTTAAAGTGGAACTGACTGTACGGAATATTCTTTTTCCAGCTCGTAAGATGATTGCTACTGTAATTTAGAAAATTATTTCTGTCCACAGTTTTAAAATACGTGTTTGAGACAATAGAGTTATTGGGGTCCCATGATAAGATTAATTCTAAATATTCAACCGTTTCTTTTTGGATATTACTAGTAAAAGATAATCCATATGTATTGTCATTCAAATGCATCACAAATTTCTCAGCTGATTCCACATTGACCCATTCCAGACAAAAATTAGATTGTCAATGTACCGACCATAGAAGACCAGGTGTTGCCCCCAGTTTTTATGCTATATATAGGTCTCTTCAAACCTACCCATCACCAAATTGGCAAAACGGGGGCAATCCTGGTCCCCATGGCAGTCCCTTTGACTTGTAGATAAAATTGGTCTTGGTATTTAAAATAGTTTTGTTGGAGGATAAACCAAATTAGTTCCAATATATATTCTTTTTGGCTAGCTGGCATATATATATCATTATCTAAATATTGTGTGATCTAATCTATTCCTATCTGGTGAGAAATATTAGAATACAGGGCACATACATCACAAGTCGGACCAGATACTAATGGATACAGACTATTATAGGTGTCTATCTGGGGATCCTACTGACATATTTAGAAATAAATTAATTAAACTAATTGAGGAAGGATATAAGGAGGGGATTATAAATTCCAAGGAAAAGTAATACCTCACTCCATTTAAACCTGATGTTCCGTTCTATTACCATTTACCCAAAATCCATAAACATAATAAGAAACCCCCTGGTAGGCCCATAATAGCTGGGACTAATAGTCTTACAGACAAACTATCGGCATATATTTACATATTTCTACAGAAATATGTCATACAGCTACCTTCATTTATTAAAGATACTACAGATCTTTTAAAAAAATTGGTCAATATCAAAAAAGAAGAAAGGTATATATGGATGACTTGCAATGTATGTGCCCTGTATTCTAATATATCTCACGAGATAGGATTAGATTCAATCACACAATATTTAGATAATGATATATATATGCCAGCTAGCCAAAAAGAATATATATTGGAACAAATTTGGTTTATCCTCCAACATAACTATTTTAAATACCAAGACCAATTTTATCTACAAGTCAAAGGGACCTCCATGGGGACCAGGTTTGCCCCCAGGTTTGCCAATTTGGTGATAGATAGGTTTGAAGAGACCTATATATACCATCAAAACTGGGGCAACACCTGGTCTTCTATGGTCGGTACATTGACAATCTCATTTTTGTCTGGAATGGGTCAATGGAATCAGCTGAGAAATTTGTGATGCATTTGAATGACAATACATATACATACGGTTGAATATTTAGATTTAATCTTATCATGGGACCCCAATAACTTTATTGTCTCAAACACGTATTTCAAAACTGTGGACAGTAATAATTTTCTAAATTACAGTAGCAATCATCTTATGAGCTGGCAAAAGAATATTCTGTACAGTCAGTTTAGTCAGATTAGAAGAAACTGTTCCACTTTAAATTCATATGATCAACAGGCAGCAATTCTTAAGGAAAGATTTGGAGACAAGGGGTACCCTCAACAACTTATTGAAGAGCGATATCTGAAGGCAAGGGCATTAAATAGGAAATCTATCCTCAATCCCCCATGTACAGATTCTTTTAATAAACAAAAGACAAATGAGAAACAAACCATGTCATTCATTACTAATTTCAACTCTAACCATAAATTAATTAAAATGATTATCAATAAACATTGGTACCTTTTACAAAAAGATCCAATTCTTAAGAAGATTATAGAAGATAAACCAAAAATAACATTTAGATGGGCACCCACTTTAAAACAAAAGCTTGCACCCAGCAAAATAGTAATGAACAAAAAAAAACAACTTTAGTAGATTACCTAAAGAGAAAAATTTCATATGAATGAAGTCTACAGGTGTAATATCAAAATATGCAATATGTGCAAGTTCATATCACATGGGGCAAAAGAGGTAATTTCCTATGCTACAGGACATTGATTTTCCATTAGAGGAAGACTAGATTGCAGTTCCACCTTTGTAATTCATGTATTAACCTGCAAATGTGGAATCCAATATTTAGGGCGGACCATTAGAAAGATCAGAAGGAGATGGGGGGAACATCATAGGAATATCACCAGAAACAGTAATAAGCACAGTGTCTCCAGGTATCATAATGTATGCCAACCAGGAGCTCATACTAGTTGCTCTCTTTCATAACAAGTTTTCAAGGTTTAATATGTCATCTATTCTCATATTATGATATTTACATATGCCCTTAGTCATCTGACTCAGTTTTAAATGTATAATATATTTTCATCCCCATATTCGGATATCCACATATGTTCTTGATAGGTAGTGATACACCTGTCATCTATCTCAAATATAGCTAGGGAAATTTTAGTTTGCCAGCCTCCCTACATCAAGAGCACATTTCACTACTCCCCCAATACCACTTTATATAAAATTATATTAAATATAATCTCCAGCAAACACCCCATTGCCGCACATTTTTGTACAGCATTTATAGCAGATATAAATGCAGTAGCTATATACTACATATTGAGTGATAGTACTATAGCTTAGAGTCACGTCAGTTGGTCACACCCACTTACACTCCCCCTTATGACTCTATCCTATCATAGAGCTTTGATATATAACTACACCTCTGAAGCATTATTACACATATCTACTTCCCCATTATCATGTACCCTTTCACAGAGTGCTGACATTCTACCACATATTCTCATGGCAGCACGATCTAACAGCACATCAGTTAACACCCCAAAGCTGCACATTAGTAAAACCACATTGCCGCACATTCTAGTATAGCATCTCTAGTAGATTAAAATACAACAGCTATATGCTACATATAGAGCGTTAGGACTCCAGCTTGGTGCCTCGTCACTTGATCACACCCACATTTATTTCCTTTTATGTCTCTATCCTATCATAGAGCTTTGTTACACAATCACACCTCTATGTTATTTTTACACTTATCCACTTCCCCACCATCATTCACCCCTCCACAGAGCGCTAATATATATTACCACAATATCTTTTTTATACGATTGTAGGATGATGATCTCCCTCTTAAGCACATATTTATTTTTATCACTTCCTCTTAGTCTCCTATAGATGTCCTATTTTTTAGCAAACATATTGTAACATTATCATTTGGTATAGTATCAGATCGCAAAGTGTTATCACCACTTGTAAGCAGGTATACATCTAAGGTAATCTACATATTAGCCACGATCTGAATGCACACCCCTATTTCACCACACGGTTTATTTACATTCTAGTCATCACAATAAGGGATAAACACACACTCATAACAGGAGATCCACTATTTACTTTATTTTATTAGTTGTTCCAACATCATTTTAAAACTAGTAAATACATTTGGGTGAACACTATCAGTCACTATACACCACTAATGCATATTATGATATGTATATAAACAGGTATCCAAATAAGGAGCTTAAATAAAGGAATACCTAAAAATTATATTATTAGTAACATTGAGGTTATACCACCGACACAGATCATCAAGGAGTGACATAATTTATGGATTATCAAAATATGTATTTTATATGTAAATTTTCATTATTTGCGAAATGGATAGAATTTACCTTTAAAAGTTTATGTTATATGAATGGTGACAGAGAAAGCACTTTTGAGAACCATGTAAGGATTATACATATACCGTATGACCAAACATACAACTTTGATTCTGATATGTATCTGTTTTATTGTGATATTTTATGGATTAACAATATAATGCAATGTGATATGTGTGTATTATACATATGTGTATTAATTATATGGTAGATAGTTTTGTTAAAGACAAGGGTGAATTTAATAATTACACATGTGAATGGAAGGAATGGGAGGGTCCAATTAAGGGAGTTCATAGGAGAGGTATAAAAGCCAGTGTATCCATGTTAACAACAGATGCCTGATGAAACAATTAGGTTTAAGATGAGTAACACATTGCAATCTGTTGCATTTATCATTTTAAATCACTTTTGGGTAATGTACATACCCAATGGTTTTTAATATTGTTTTTAATAAAAATTATGCCTAACAACATGGAGGCCTGAGCTTTATTAGACCTATCCCAGACACACCCAGGCTACTACATTCTCTGGAGGATCAGTTTGCTGGGAAACTGTTAAGGTCTCAGCCTGCGCCACTTAGCACATTTGGTGCTGCTCCACTTGTGAGTATATTTTCACTACTTGTCGTTGATGTCAGTGAAATTGTATGCAGTATTACACTAGGAGGTGCCTTCTTTTGTGACTTTCTTTCACAGATAATTTGGATTTGCAGTTTTTAAAGGAGAAGAGCTGCCGTGATTATAACACTCAAACATCAGCACAGAAGACTCTGTCAAGGACTGTGATCTTTTTTATAGGAATACACAGCAAAGACTCAGATAAGACTATATCCTATGTTGCACATTTATGGTTTATTGTGCTTTTTGTCACATCAATTGATGTTTATTACCATATTATGAAAGAAAAAAGGAAAAGAGTTAACTGCACAAATGATACCATATTAAGCCTGTGATTGACAAGAGGAACTCTCAACCTCTAATAAATATGTGAGAAAAAAAAAAAAAAAGAAAGAATAATATGGAATCTAGAAAGAAACCATAAGATTCAGACAACACAGACGCTATACAGCTTAAAATAGAAAAATAAAATAAAAATAATTTTAGTGCATATAACGCCAAATATAAGTGCGAGTGACATCACTTGGTGCAAACCAAACAACCCAAAAAGTGCTGGTAACAAAGGAAATTGTATAAAAAGATATATATTTATTACAAGTGTAGAATAAAATAAAAAACAAATTTGACAAACACAATAGCGCTGATCAGACGCAAGGATAAAGTGTAGTATACAGACAGCAACAATGTATCAGAGCATACAATACAAATGTAACAATGCAGGGAGCGAAGATGGAATATGAATGTAAACGATCTCCTGAAGTGATTCGATATGGCGGTCTTTACGTAAGCCCAGATTGAAGAGGGATTACAATCTTCAGTTGAAACTGGAACGAGACGAAGAAGACCGATAAAACGGCAAAAAAGGCAACAGCATAAGGTTATCACTTATACTTACAGCTTGAAAAAGACCCTGCTTACGGGTTGAAACGCGTTGCTCTGCTTTGTTTGTTTATTGTCCCTCTTCGGCCTCCGTAGGTGCAGTTTCCCAGTTACCTGTGTGTAAAGGTGTTTGCAAATATCCGTGCTGGGCTGAATTAGCTGCTTCCCGCGGTTTGGAGACTTGCACCATTGAGAGGAATTCACAGGATTGAATCACCGACCTCTGGTGTAAGTATAAGTGATAACCTTATGCTGCTGCCTTGTTTGCCGTTTTATCGGTCTTTTTCGTCTCGTTCCAGTTTCAACTGAAGATTGTAATCCCTCTTCAATCTGGGCTTATGTAAAGACCGCCATATCGAATCACTTCAGGAGATCGTTTACATTCATATTCCATCTTTGCTCCCTGCATTGTTACATTTGTATTGTATTCTCTGATACATTGTTGCTGTCTGTATACTACACTTTATCCTTTCGTCTGATCAGCGCTATTGAGTTTGTCAAATTTGTTTTTTATTTTATTCTACACTTGTAATAAATATATATCTTTTTATACAATTTCCTTTGTTGCCAGCACTTTTTGGGTTGTTTGGTTTGCACTTAGTGTTGTCACTCGCACTTATATTTGGCGTTATATGCACTAAAATTATTTTTATTTTATTTTTCTATTTTAAGCTGTATAGCGCTTGTGTTGTCTGAATCTTATGGTTTCTTTCTAGATTCCATATTATTCTTTCTTATTACCATATTATACCATACTCTTTTGTTAAGTATGACCCCATAGAATGCACTTTGGTAATTGAACGTTTACTAAGGGAATTTATTATATGGTTGATAACTACACTAGTCACTTTTTTGTCTTGTTGAGCGCCCCCTAGAGTTGGACACAATTGTGATACCAACAGTTTTTTCTTGTATTACAATGTTATGCAGGTCTATTTTGATTATGACAATATTATTGAACATCCAATCAACATGTGTGTCATTTGACAATCTTGAAGTCCAGCCCCTTTAAAGCCCTTAGAAAGTCTATGCAGAGAGCAGGTGGGACTGCTCTATATATCACAGCCCAGTCACAAGAGGAAATTAAGGGGGGGGCGGAAGAACAGACAATACCAATTAGGATTATAAATTGTGTATTATAAAATATATATTACACTAATAATTATGTGGTTTTACTTGTAAACTAATATAATTTTCATTGAAACATTCTTATAACAGCCAATAGGATTTAAGCAGCTCTCATTCTATTGTTTGATTCATCATCCAATAGAATTAAAGCTGCTTAAATCCTATTGGATGATTTGAACAGCCAAAATGATTTTAGCAGCTCTTATTCCTATAGGCTGATTAAAAATTTTCAGCCAATAGGAATGCAAGGGACGCCATCTTGGATCGCGTCCCTTGCATTGAAGATTTAGTGTATGGCGGTGACCATATGAAGAGGATGCTCCACGCCGGATGTCTTCAGGATGGACCCGCTCCGCACCTCCAGGATCAAGATAGAAGATGCCGCTTGGATAAAGATTGAAGAGGCCATCTGGATGAAGACTTCTCACCACTTGGATCAGGACTTCAACACCGGGATGAAGATCGTTCCATCTGGACTTTAAAAACTTTAAGTGGATTGTCAGGGGGTTAGTGTTAGGCTTTTTAAAGTTTTTTTTGGGTGTTTTTTTATTTTAGTTTAGGGTCTGGGCAGTAAAATAGCTAAATGCCCATTTAAGGGCAATGCCCAAACAAATGCCCTTTTCAGGGCAATGGGTTGCTTAGGTTTTTTTAGAATTAGGTTTTTTATTTTGGGGGTTTGGTTGGGTAGTGGGTTTTACTGTTGGGGGGGTCTTTGTGTTTTTTTTTAACAGGTAAAAGAGCTGATATCTTTTGGGCAATGCCCCACAAAAGGCCCTTTTAAGAGCCATTTGTAGTTTATTGTAGGCTAGGTTTTTTTTTATTTGGGGGGTGGGGCTTTTTTATTTTGATAGGGCTATTAGATTAGGTGTAATTCTTTTTTATTTTTGATAATTTCGTTTGTTATTTTCCGTAATTTAGTGTTTGTTATTTTTTGAAACTTAGTATTTTTTGTTTTTGTATTTAGATACTTTTTAATTTTGAGAGTAGTGATTTTTTTAATGTTTAGTTTAGTTTAATTTAATTTAATTGGTAGTTAGTTTAATTTTAGTTTAATTATTATATTAGTTTAATTGGTAGTTTTTTAATTTCACAGGTAAGTTTTAATTTAATTTAAGATAGGCAAATTATTATTTTAATATAAAGTTAGGGGGTTGTTAGTTTAATTTAATGTGGGGACTTTCGGTTTAGGGGTTAATAGTTTAGTTTAGTATATTTCGTTGGCAGATCAGGGTTAATACTATTTAAATAGTGTTTGTGATGCGGGAGTGCCTTGGTTTAGGGGTTAATAGGTAGTTTATAGGTGTTGTGAGAACAATACAGTAGAGGGGAACTCTAACTGAAAAGACTACATAAATAGAACTCAAAGGGTTAATATGGAGTAGATCATCATGTGTGAAAGGCACTATTAAATTAAGGCAACTTAGGTAACTGAATTAACTAAGTGAGCAGGTTTGCTCTACGTTAAAATATAACTTTTATTATTCAAATTGACATAAAAATACTGGAAAATGCAAAGTTAAAAACGCACCCAGGAGCTGCAAACTGGTCAAATGACCTATTTAGGGTTGGTTGAATGTGTGATTATAGTAGTTACATACCACCAACTAGTAATCTGCTCTTACTCAAGTATATCAAAGGGTTAAGTTGTATGTGTCATTTATACTAAGTTACACCATACTGTTAAATGTAATAAAATAAATATGTAAATATCAAAAAGAAAATACAACTTAATGTGGAGCTTTATTTATTCACAATACTTCAATACAGTTAAGACAAAGTATACTGTCAAATGCTGCTGAATGGCAAAGCTGTGTGAGTTAGGTTCACAGTATTTGACACTTGGTCAGCTTTATTTATCCACAATACTTTAATAAAAATAAGACATTGTATACTGTCGAATGCTGCTGAATGGCGAAGCTGTGTGAGTTTGGTTCACAATATTTAAGTGGTCAGCTTTATTTATCCACAAAACTTCAATAAAGATAAGCCATATTATACTATCAAGTGCTGCTGAATGGCGGAGCTGTGTGAGTTTGGTTCGCACCATTTAACAATTAGTTAACTTGTGTGCATATGTATAGCTAATTCCTCTCATAAGACATTCAGTAAATAGTTAAACAATCAGACACTACTAAAATATGTCTAAACTGCCGTACACCCTGATATGTGAACAGCAGAGAAAATTGAAAAATATATCTCTATTGTTGTGAATCTATTCGATTCAAATGTTATGAGTTATGGTCATAATGAGGCAAAAAACCCTGTGTCATAGAATGGAGTGTGTAATTTGACAGCCGGTGATTGCAAGAATTAGAGTTAGATATGTACACCGTATGGTTAGTATGAACCTGCTGGGCTAATATCAGAGGCTATAATGTTTCACTCTTGTCGGAATTGAAACAACTATATTTTCATCAATAATATGAATAACGTTATAGAAACAAGCTTGGCATGCTTATGACATAATGAGTACCTCTCTGGTCTAGTCTATTGCAATGTTCATATTACAGCTGGTAATGGATGGAGTTTATAATGTATCCAATGCTGGTTACGTGTATAATTTATACCTCCCAGTGTAATAAATTAAACTGCAACATTGTTTATAGGTGTTAGTGTACTTTTTAACACTTAAGTTATGAGTTTTATGCTACAGCTTTGCAGCGTAAAACTCATAACTACTGACTTTAGATGGCGTTAAAGATCTTGTTGTTTTAGGCTGTAACGCTCTCTTTTTAGCCAGAAAGCAAAACTCGTAATACCGGCGCTATGGGAATCCCATTAAAAAACATCATTTTTTAGAAGTGCGGTACTGATTTTGCATTACAGGCTAAAAGGCTTGCGGTACACCTATACCGACAAGACTTGCAATGGCTGCATTAGGGAAAATGGTGTGTTATGGGCCACAACGCTGTTATTTGACTCATAACTCAAAACTCGTAATCTAGGTGAATGTGAGACACAGATACATAAATTCACAAATGCATACAATGAGAGGCGCTGGGCACCCTATCCTGCTGCAAACAACAATAACAATCACATTGAATGGATGCATGAATGTGCATAGTTGTAGGGTCTAAAGGAATCACAGAACCACGACAACGACGGCACCTGCGGGGTGGCCTGCCTCTGCCTGTCATTTTTTTTTAAATGTACACTTACACTACTATTAAACAAGATATGAGTGGTGGCACTGGGTAAGTGGGCACAGTATACGCTGTGAGCCTGACACAAGAAAGCAGACTGATGTTTAACAGTCCAAAAAGTTTTTTTTTTTTTAAATGTACACTTACACTACTATTAAACAAGATATGAGTGGTGGCATTGGGCAATTGGGCACAGTATACGCTGTGAGCCTGACACAAAAAAAGCAGACTGATGTTTCAAAGTCAAAAAATTGTTTTTTTTAATATACACTTACACTACTATTAAACAAGATATGAGTGGTGGCACTGGGCAAGTGGGCACAGTATACACTGTGAGCCTGACACAAAAAAGCAGACTGATGTTTCACAGTCCAAAAAGTTATTTTTTTTAAATGTACACCTACACTAATATTAAACAAGATATGAGTGGTGCCACTGGGCAAGTGGGCACAGTATACACTGTGAGCCGGACACAAAAAAGCAGACTGATGTTTCACAGTCAAAAAAGTTTTTTTTTTTTAAATGTACACTTACACTACTATTAAACAAGATATGAGTGGTGGCACTGGGCAAGTGGGCACAGTATACGCTGTGAGCCTGACACAAAAAAGCAGACTGATGTTTAACAGTCAAAAAAGTTTTTTTTTTTTTAAATGTACACTTACACTACTATTAAACAAAATATGAGTGGTGCCACTGGGCAAGTGGGCACAGTATACGCTGTGAGCCTGACACAAAAAAGCAGACTGATGTTTCACAGTCCAAAAAAGTTTTTATTTTATTTTTTTTGTATAAAGATTTTTATTGAGAAAAATAAGTGCAAACAAATGTAAATGTAGACATATGCACAGTCAGCATCCACGCAGGGATGGCATTGGTTCCAGAAGATACAATTTCTCTTTCTTATTCTCAGATAACTTTAAGTTCATATAGTCCAACATAAAGAAAGAAAAATAATAAAAAAATAAGGAAAAGGAGTTTAGTCAATAATACATTGCGTCAAACCTTAACAGTAGGGTTCTGCTAACAAAAGACTATCTAGAAGAAAAAAAAAAGAAAAGATTGCAGGCCCAAAACAATTGACTGACAAGATATTGACAAATAAATGTCTCAAAAGTTTCATAAATGATTTCTCATTTTCTGAGGGTTATTACTTATGTGCAGGGACTTGTATTTTCATATTCATATGACTCTCGTAAGTTCTCATGGTTCTTGAAAGAAAAAAAAAAAAAAAAAAAAAAAAGGGAAAGAGGGGGGGGGGGGGGGATAGGAGGGGGGGAGGATAAGAAAACAGGAAAGGACCATATATGTAGAGGTAGGGATGTCCGAGAGGGAAATTAGGTTCCTAAGGGAGTAAATTTCTCTACCCATGGGCGCCATATTTCAAGGTAGGTGTCAGATAAATCTAAGGCCGCATATGCATAGGATTCCATTTTATGTATAAATGATACAGTGGCTATAACCTGTCTGATAGAAGGGGGGGATGTCTGTTTCCAGGCCTTCGCTATCTCTAATTTGGTGGACATAAGTAGGTATATCGTTAGGTATTTTTGTGCTGTAGTAAACGGTGGAAATTCTAAATGTAGAATACAAGTCTGGGGGCTTAGCGGGCAATTGATGCCTAATTGTCCGAGTATGTGAAAGAGTTGGGTCCAGAGGGGGGTGATAAGTGGGCAAAACCACCAAATGTGACTCTGTGTGCCCAGTTGACCACATCCCCTCCAACAGGTAGGTGGGTGGGTAGCATATATCTTATGTAGAGTAACTGGGACAAGATGCCATCTGACTGTTATTTTGAAATGTAATTCCCACAGAGTGGCACAGTGTAAATTTTTTCTGGCCAGTAAGATTTCTCTATGCCAAGTATCCGTCTCACAGGTGAAGTAGAGCTCTTTTTCCCAAGCGATATGTTGGGATAATTTATGACGTGAGTAAGGATCAATAAGTAGATTATAGTGATATGAGAGAGCTCCTCTAATCTTTATAGTGAGCGACCATCGCCTTTCCCAGTTTGTTATGTCCCTTAGAGCTGTGTTGGGGAATCCCCACGATTTGAGAATAGAGCAAAGATGAAAGGCCTCAAAAGTCAAAGAGCGGGGTACTTGAAGGTTTCTGCATAAGTTAGCGTGGGAGAGTGTATTAGACTGGCCATATAGGTCAGAAATGAATTTAACATCATAATTAGCCCATGTATGTATATGGGAATCCGGTAAACAAATGAGTGTGCTTGAAATTGTCTGCCGTGGGGAGGGGTGGGGGGCTATGTTAGTAGAGTGCCTGATCTGATCCCAGAACTGTAGGGTCTCAAAAATTACTGGATGAGTTAATTTAAGGTCTTTTCTATAGTGTGTGGGTACCCATGGTAGGTCTCTTAGCTGAAGACCATCAGGGAGTAGAGATAATTCTACTATTCGCCAGGAGGCTGGGTTGGATGAATAGCTCCAGCTCAATAAATGAGTAAGGCGAGCAGCTTGGTAGTATAATATAATATTGGGAAGACTTAAGCCACCATCTGATACATGTCTTTGGAGGGTATGTGAGGCTGTCCTGGGTTTTTTGCCTTTCCACACATAGGATGTGATAAGGCTCTGCATTTTGTTCAAAATGGATCTGGGGATGTTTATTGGGAAGGACCTGAAAAGATAGATTATTTTAGGAATGAATGACATCTTGATTGCTGCTATCCTACCGGTCCATGATATCTCCCGAAATTCCCAGGACTCTAAAAGCCTACGCCACTCCGGGAGCTTATCTGAGAAATTTTTGGAGATAACAATGGAAGTATCCATACTAAGGTGGACTCCTAATAGTTTGACGGACTGCACAGACCAATGAAAATTATATAATCTCTGTAAGCGGATGAGGTCAGAAGGCGGTATGTTGACGGATAGAGCTTCTGTCTTAGAGAGATTTAATTTGTAGTAGCTCAGAGTAGAGAAGTGTTGTAGTAAGTCAAATACTGCAGGAAGGGACCGGGAGGGTTGTGTTAGAAGTAATGTGATGTCATCAGCATATAATGAAATTTTATGCTGTGCTCCCTGGGAGGAAAATCCTTTAATATTTGGGTTTAGTCTAATCGCCTGTGCCATAGGTTCTATTGAGAGCGCAAAAAGCAAGGGTGATAGAGGGCACCCCTGCCTAGTGCCATTGGATATTTTGAAAGGGTCAGATTGAAATCCCACGCCCCTGACCACGGCTGAAGGGTTTGTGTAGAGCGCCTGTATGGCCCTAATGAAGGGGGCTGGGAATCGATAGACTTTCATGGTTTCCCATAGATAGACCCATCTCACCCTGTCAAAGGCCTTCTCGGCATCAAGTGACAGGGCGAGCATGGGCATCCCTGATTCCGCTGCTTGAACTAGAATGTCTAATACGTATCTGGTTGCGTCGGGTCCTTCTCTCATGGGAACAAATCCGACCTGATTGGGGTGTACCAAGGTAGGAAGTAGTTTGGATAAACGATTAGCTAAAATTTTAGCATATAGCTTTGTGTCGAGGTTCAACAAGGAGATGGGTCGGTAGCTCCCACAATCTAAAGGGTTTTTACCCGGCTTAAGAATAGTAGTAATAGATGCCATTAAATATTCAGAGCGAAAGGAACCTTTTCCCATCACCTCATTGAAAACTCTGCATAGAACAGGGGCTACTATGGCAGTATACGTCTTATAGAACTGGCCTGTAAATCCGTCTGGGCCTGGAGACTTAGAAATTTTAAGGTCTTTAATATTATCACTAATTTCTTTTAGGGTAATTTGAGCAGTAAGGTCTTGACGGAGCTCGGGATTAACCGAAGGGAGATTGAGAGATTCTAAAAATCGTTGGATCTCTTGGGTTTCAAGAAGAGGGGACAAATCCGAATCTGATAGATTATACAAATCTGAGTAGTATGTTTGGAAGGTCTCCCCGATGTCATTGGGTGAAGTGACCACTCCACCTCTTGAATTAATTCGTGTGATTTTGGTCTGTGCAGTTCTGTGCCTTAGTTTAGAGGCTAAAAGAGAGGAAGTCTTATTACTTTTGTAGTAGTAGATTTGTTTAAGTTTTTCCAAATTTGCCTGTGCCCTTTGTTATTCTAAATCCTTAATCTGGCTCTTAAGATCAGATATTTGAGAGTTTAAATCTATGGTATAAGAGGTAGCAAGATTACTTTTAAGTGACCTAAGATGACAATTTAGAGTGGCAAGGGATGAGTTTTGTGTCTGTTTGAGCTGAGCATCTTTAGTGATGTAATGTCCCCTCAAAAAAGCTTTTAGAGATGCCCATAATATTTCTGCAGAAACCTGAGGTATCATTGACTGCCAGGTAAGTTCTTATTAAGTCTAAGAATTCAAGTTTGAGGGTTGGGTGAGTGATTAAATAACTTTTAAGTCGCCAGGAATAAGGAGGAATGACTGTGGGGTGTAGACCTAACGCAAGCAGGACTGCGTCATGATCTGACCAAGAAATTGGGTGAATCGTAGCTAGAGTTACCTGTTTTAAAGCCCGCGAGCTCATGAAGAAAAAATCAATACGACTATAAGAACGATGAGGTGAAGAATAAAAGGTAAATTCCTTATCAAAAGGGTGTAATGCCCTCCAAACATTGTACAGATCAAATTTTGCAATCAGGTTCTGAAATGATACTGAGAGAGGGTGTGTAGATCTCTCACCTGATGAAATATTTGGGCCTAATCTATCTAACATGAGGTCCCATATTATATTCATATCACCGCCTAATATTAGCTCACCCTGTTGAATTGTCGACACCAAATCTAGTAAACGTCTGAGAAATCTGAGTTGTTTTGTGTTGGGTACATATGCGTTTACAATAGTGAAAAGTTTATCATTCAATCTACAAATTAACACAATGAACCTAGCCTGCGGATCAATTTCTATATAAAGTGGTTCATAATTTACCTGGGAGCTAATCAGTATAGCAACCCCCCTGGATTTAGTATTGAATGATGCTTCAATAATTACTGGGTATTTCTTATATCGGCGGGAGGTGACTGTGTTGGGTAGCCAATGTGTTTCCTGTAGTAGAGCGATATCTATCTTAGTGCGTTGTAGCATAGTTAACATAAGGCTGCTTTTGGTAGGGGAGTTGAGTCCTTGAGTGTTGAGGGTTAAAAAACGTAATTGGTCCATAATTGCTAAATGGGATGGATAGGGAAGGTGAGAAGGGTAGGGTATAGGGGAGGGAGGAAGGGGAGAGAAGAAAAAAAAAAAAAAAATTCTATTCTATTCAGCTATAAAACTCTAGAGAACCCACAAGAGCAATGAGTTGAACTATATGCACCGTAATACTGTTAACATTCAAAGTAAAGGGAGTGGATGGTCAGCGGACAAGAGCCGCTCAAAAATTATGGAGTTGGGAGGTAATGAGGGGTTTAGAATAATGCAAATCTAAAGTAACTATTAAATTAAGTGGGGTGGTTAGAGTAGTACTTTATTTTTGTAAAAGGAAGTGGGGGATGAGGTGTGAGGGGGTTAGAAAGAAACGTAATTATAAATATAACTAGGCCAGAAAAAAATAAAGATATAATAAAGAATTTTATTACGAATTCGTTAAATTATAGTGATATTCGTAAACCGAGTGCTATGGGGTAATAGAAGTGGAGGGAATTAATCAAGTTGAGGTGCTTGTAAATTCGAGCTACTAATATTGAATATTAGTATAAAGAGGAATAGGAAAATATGGCTATAAGGTGGGGGGAGTGCCGGAATCTAATATGGAGACACACTGGTCGTGAATTCTATGTGTACAATATCTAAACTATGTATTTTTCCCGAAAGAGACCAGATTAAGATTAAACAGGAGCGGGGGGGGGAAAGATATGTATATCAATCAAATTCAGATAACATATAGTGGATCAGATAGCATATATCAATGAAAGAATATAAGAAAACAAAGTACATAAACCACAATAGCTATTATGGCAATTTGATAATCACATAATAATCTTAAAAAAAAAACTTAAAATAAAAAGAAAAAGACTAACAAAGGGCATAAGAGACAAGAAAACATAGTAGTAAGAAGTGAATACAGCGCCAACAAGAGGCCAAGGGATAAATATACTCACAGAGAGATAAAAGAAGATTATTTAATGAACCATGTTAAAAAGCATCAGTAATAAAAGACTATATATAAAAAATGTAAAAAGCACATATAAATAAAATTACAAATACAGGAATATCTTACAGAAGCGGCTCGAAGGGCCAAAACTGATAATTACAATAAAAACAGAGGTAATAACAGGTGATCAGTGTGAGTGGTACACCAGAATAAGAGTGTATACTAATAAAACAGAATTAGCCTAAGTACAACTGTAGCAAGTGCATCAAGCAAAAAACTAATAAACAATAATACAAACAATAGTGTTCAAAATTAGTGTTACAAAAATAGTGTTCCAAAAAATAGAAAAATGCACAGCAGTGCAAAAAAAGGGGGGTAGCAAAATAATTGTATAGATACAATCAAATAGTGAGTGAGTGCAAATGGATATAAAAAAGCTAGCTACTTAATCCAGTGAGGTTAAGATATAATTAAATAAAATACACAATATGCAATAACATAAAAAATAAAATACACAATATGCAATAACATAAAAAATAAAATATAAAATATAATCAAAAAAAGTGTTCAAAAAGTTGATCAACAAATGTTAGTGAAGAACAAAAATAAGTCAATCAAAACTAAAAAATGGAAAAAATGGGTGATGAAAAGCAAGGTGAAAGTGAGGAAATTGATTCCTTCCAATGTTAGTTACTTTAACAGATCCAAATTCCTGAGTGTGGTTGCTGAAGTAGCTGATTGGATCCTAGCACCTGTCAGCTGCTCCTATGGTATCCTAAAAAGTGTCCCTGTAAAAAAAGAAATTCACAACATAGTGTATCCAATATGAGAATGAAGTAAAGATTAAAGTAATGCTTACCAATATGTCAACGCGTTTCTGCCCTCAAAAAAGGGCCTTTCTCAAGACTAGCCATAAGGTTAGGCTATAAGGTGGGGGGAGTGCCGGAATCTAATATGGAGACACACTGGTCGTGAATTCTATGTGTACAATATCTAAACTATGTATTTTTCCCGAAAGAGACCAGATTAAGATTAAACAGGAGCGGGGGGGGGGGGGGGGGGGGGGGAAAGATATGTATATCAATCAAATTCAGATAACATATAATGGATCAGATAGCATATATCAATGAAAGAATATAAGAAAACAAATTACATAAACCACAATAGCTATATTGGCAATTTGATAATCACATAATAATCTTAAAAAAAAAACTTAAAATAAAAATAAAAAGACTAACAAAGGGCATAAGAGACAAGAAAACATAGTAACCAACATTACAATACAATGTAGTCCCCAATGCGATGTCAACAGATGATTTCTTAGGTGAAGATTGATTAAGTTATATTTATTCAGCAAGAGAGAGGGGGGAAGTATTTAATATGCTGAGGGTTCTGTCTAATTTTTATCCATATCACTTAACTGACAATTCGTGTAATGTATATCTAGCTATGTGGGGACTCTGATAGGAATAGTAGTGTGGTCTTTAAGAGAGTATAATAGGTTAAGATCGTATGGGTCATAAAGCGATGCTGGGACATAGTCATAATTATGTAACTAGACAATATAAACATAACTGATAGTGCTTTAACCATATAACTAGTAAAAAGAAGAACAATAACAAATAAACATGAAAAAACATGGAAACAAAGTTAACTTCACTACGTTACCATCTTCAGTGTGGTGTAGTCATGTGGTCTCCGGGAAGACTGACTAACTAAACTAAGTTCACTTGTTAACAAAATAGAAGGAGGTAGTCAATGAGTGGGAAGGTCTGCAGATATTTGACCCACATCAAAAACCTCCTTACTGATTGTGAAGTTCTTTTCTTTTAGCTTGATAGCTGAATCGTTGTGGAAAAGGCCTCCACTCTGGAGCGGTGACATTAAGCTTCTCGGGAAGAGCTGTGGAATCTTTAGGTGTATTTGGAGAACGAAGAAGTCCTGCTGTATGTAGGATTTTTTAGCCTTGTTCGATAGTGGAAACAATTTATGATTGCTCTTCAATCTGAAAGAACAGCTTGACCGGGAAGCCCCATCTATATTTGATATTGTTTTGACGTAATGTCTGAGTTATTTGTTGAAAGGAGCGTCTTTTGTTCAGTGTGTGGGTGGATAAGTCTGGAAAAATCTGAATAGATTGGTATGGGTCATTTAGCTGTTTATTTTGAAAAGAGGCTCTGAGAAGTTTCTCTTTGAACGTAAAATAATGTAACCTAAGGATGACGTCTCTGGAGGAACCAGAAGGTGCTGTTCTCGGTCGAAGAGCACGGTGAGCTCTATCAATCAGAGCTTCTTGTTCCTGCACTGACCCTAGAAGCTCTTTGAACAGATCTATGAGATATTTGGGGAGGTCAGCAGTGCTCACTTCTTAAGGGATGCCACGTATTCTTATATTATTGCGGCGGGACCTATCTTCAAGGTCCGCCAATTTCGTTTCCAAGTCTGTAATCATTTCTGCAAGCGACTGCGTGTAAGTCAGAATGGTCTAGATGTAGATCCTCTTGTTTTTTTTCTAGGTTTTCAGTTCTTTCACCAAGAAGAGAGATGTCTCTTTTGAGTTCTGAGACTGAGGCTTTTAATTCTTGTTTTAGTGAGGAATGATGAGAGTCCATCTTGTCAGAAAGATCTCGTATAGATTCTAAGATAGAGGAGTGTTGGTTCATTAAACCAGCAGAGTGATGAGAAGTAGATCTATGAAGGTCTTTCGTGGCGGTAAGGGACTCCCTGGAATCTTCGTCTGACATGTCCTGTTCGTATGTTGACTTATGAACAAAATGATCAGAGAGGGTTCTTTTTGGGGGGTTAGCATGCTTTGTCTTCTTTTTTTGTGAATGAGACATGTTCAGTGTTCGGTATGTAAAAGGTAATGTTAGAGATTCAAGCTGATAGGTATGATCTCCAATGATAAATATTGAACGTATAATGTAGATTCGGCACTCCTCCCCTGCAGAGTGCTCTCAGCACATCATCATTTCAGGATAAAAGTTAGTGAAATAAAATGAAATGGGGAGGGTAAGGGTTATTATTCCTGTGGGCCTACAGGGAAGGGAGATGAGGAGGTAATTAGGTTATGGCCTTAGGACCTGTAACAGAGAGTTCTTATTCAGAAGTGTGACCCTTTAAGAGCTGTCAGAAGGAATATTCAGTAGGTCTCCTGAGCCTAAGTTGGTGGCTCAAGATTAAGTTAATCAATGACAGAATCATATGTAGATAGGTCAAACCAACAGCCTTTAATCACATACAAGGAAAAATTTCTTCTTCCTCTCTTTTCTTTCCCCCCTCTTTTCTCCTTCTTCCTTTTCTCCCTCTCCTAATTCTCTTTTCCTCAGCTCTTTTCTTCCTTTCTCTTCCTTCTTTAATTAGTAAAAGGACTGTAGCTGTGTGCTTTGATACTGCTGATTGTACAATAAAACGACTTTCTTCCTAAAATTGTAGCTCTCCTTATATCTAGGTTCATAAGATGCCTTTATCCATAAATGCAAAAATATCTCTATCCAGGATATAGTGATACCTCTATCAAGAGTACCAATTTAAGGGTTTCTGCTAATATAGTTAAGGGGTTAATGTCCAAGTAATTAGTGCCAATGAATTTAATATTAGTCCCAATTGCTTATAGAATTGCACTGCCCTGTGTGTTCAAATAAGGCCTTATTAAGCAGCCACGTGGGTATAGTTCAGGGGTTGAAGAAACAGGTGCGCCTCAGTGCTTATTGAGAGTTCTCCCCTTATGTAGTGTAAAAGTACCTGTATTTGTAAAAGGCAGCTGGGATCTTCAAGATCGGGTAGGTCACTGAGCTTCAGGCTGTTCAGCCAGAGCGGTCCAGGTTAGTTGTAACGGGAAGTATGCAGGCCCGTTTTCTGTTAGGCGGAGTGCTCTCAAGTAAAAGTTGGACGGAGCAAAGAAGATGTCGCAGCTCAGCAGAGCCAGGTAAGGAGTCCCGGGTTCGGGTGTTAGATGCTCCGGGCTGCGGTACTAGTTATTCCGGATTACTGGATGAGGAGACCGGGGGCCGCGGTAAAGTGAGTACTCCGTAGCAATCAGGAGTAGTAAGATGCGGCTGCGGCCTGACCTCCCGGTGCTTTGATGGTACTCGTAGCTAGTCCGCTGCGTGTTCTCAGACGGGCTAATTCAGGGTATAAATGTCTAAAGACTTAGGGTAATGAAGGAAACTGGGGTATTTAGGTAAATAAAAGGGGTTTGAAGGAAAAATTAGCACTCGGGATACGGAGACCACTAGAGATGCGTCTTCTCAGTAGCGTAGCTGGCTCCGCCCCCACCCAAAAAGTTTTTATTTTTTAAATGTACACTTATACTACTATTAAACAAGATATGAGTGGTGCCACTGGGCAAGTGGGCACAGTATACGCTGTGAGCCTGACACAAAAAAGCAGACTGATGTTTCACAGTCAAAAACGTTTTTTGTTTTTAAATGTACACTTACATTAAATGTACACTTACACTACTATTAAACAAGATATGAGTGGTGGCTCAATAACCTGTCCGAGCAGGCGGACACACATCGCCGGAAATCGAGTACGATCGGGTTGATTGACACTCCCCTGCTGGCGGAGTCTGCAGGAGGCGGCATTGCACCAGCAGCTCTTGTGAGCTGCTGGTGCAATGCTGAATACGCCGAGCGTATTGCTCGCCGTATTCAGCAAGGTCTATATATATATACACAGAGCCATGGGTATGACCATACTTCAATCTGATATTTACAATTTGAAGGAAAATAAACAGACAGTGTAGTAAGAATCTATCTAACAGATCCTAAGTGTTTTTGAACCTAACAAGTTAACTTATAAGTTAAAAATTAAATTCCTGAGACTTATGTGATTCTCCTTAAAGTCGTAGATCATATGGGAACTGAATAAGCTCAAACACAATAGAATTACTACAGAGAGAGTATATAAATTTCTCTTAAAGATACAGAGTATTTGGGAACTGAAATAGTCCCCTTAAGCTATACAGTAATTATCATGATAGAAATACGGGAATCAATGACTTCTAGGCAATTACTAATAGCTTCTGTGCTAATAACAGTTATGTTAACATTCATATTAGTTAATTTGAAGACTTATCTTCAACACAAAGCCTATATATATTAATGATCTGTTAACCCTTATATAAAGACTAACGTACATAGTCTGATTTAGACTGACATAAACACCCATGACCTCCTTTTTATAGAGTATTAGTGCCCACATCACTCTTTATCTATATGATAAGAATTGATATGTATGTATCCTAACTATGAATTAATATCAATGTCCTAGGTGGCAGAGATCATACTCATTTTCATAGTACTTACTAGTTGGTTATATAGTGCATTGGAACTTATTACCAGACAATCCCCCTGTGTTTTTAGAATCTGTATGTGTTTGTATGTGGAAATTATGTTTGTAATTGCCAAATAAAGGTTTCTATTTTTACCCCACAACATTTCCCTTCTTCCCCTAAACCATCAATAAATGTTGTCTAATATATAGCCCCCTCTTCATCTTAGAAAAGTAAATGCTATATAAGTGTACATTCTATCAATCCTAGGATTGATTTTCTTTGTGCTAAATATATAAGGGTGTGGATTAGTATACACTATCAACATCTATATGGGAGTGCCCTTATCTAGGCCAAAAAACCCTTATCAACACAGTAAAGGTGCATCTGGGTGAATTAAATAGGACTGGTGTTTAACACAGTTTGCATTAAAGAATTGAAAATATGAATATACTATGGATAAATTCTCTTGCCAATGTTTTGACACCACATCTTAAACTAGCAACCCTTCATTAAACAAAAAGTGGATGGCATCTTGGAATAATAGTAAGTTGTGTAATAAGCCATATAGAATAAAAACATAACAAACGAACATGTTGCTGTGCTTGTCGTTCTGCTACTGCTTTGCTTTCACTGGCTTTGTTTGTTTTGAAAGCACCAACATGTGTGCTCCATTCTGACACTTGTGTTAAGTCATTTTGCCTGTATCTTAGAATTTCTGTTTGACTATCTGTTAACGTATCTGCTCCTGACCTTGTACCTATATTTTTTTTTATTATGGCCTATTGTCTGACAATTGACCTTGATAGTTTGGCCTATTGATTTTGTGCTTTTATCGTCACCTTGATAATATATTTATTTTTAAGCAGCTCTTAAAGGGATACTAAACCCAAATTTTTTTTTCTTTCGTGATAGAGCATGCAATTTTAAGCAACTTTCTAATTTACTTCTATTATCATTTTTTCTTAATTTTCTTGATATCTGTATTTGAAAAGCAGGAAAGCAAGGGCTTTCCAGGGTGCTGACCCAAAAATGGTCCGGCACCTTAGCGTAGATTCCTGCTTATTCAAATAACGATCGCAAGAGAACAAACTAAAATTGATAATATGGAGTAATTAGAAAGTTGCTTAAATTGCATGCTCTATCTGAATCATGAAAGAAAAAATTGGGTTTAGCATCCCTATATATATATATATATATCCAAATAACAAGAGTATTGCATTGAGCAATGATACTTTTTTATTGGACTAACTATAAATTCATAGTTAACAAGCTTTCGGAAGAGTACCTTCCTTTATCAAGTCTAAAGCAATACTTTAGACTTGATAAAGTAAGGAACTCTTCCGAAAGCTTGTCAACTTGTAGTTAGTACAATAAAAAAAGTATCATTGCTCAATGCAATACTCTTGTTATTTTGATATCTAAATCTCTGGACTAACACGGCTACTCCAATCAATGTATATATATATATATATATATATATATATATATAATATATATATATATTATATATATATATATAGTGAACAAGGTTTGTTCTAATAGTGCTTGCAGAAAATGTTCCTCATAAGCATGTGATGGGGAAAAACAAGATGAGAAATATCCCAAAATGAGTGATGAATAAATAAGATCAAAATGAATGATAATAAATGCTCACCTGTTGGATCACAGGGACCAGCAATCAGCGACGAATGAATACTAGTGGTTTGTGTAGACACCAAACAGGAACACCACATATGATGAAGAGAGGAGTAGAAGGAGTATATACACCAAGTGGTATAGGTGAGTGTATATAGATTAATATAAATTAATATAAATAATCTGGACCGAGAGGCAACCACTAGGCAACAGTGGGACAACAGAGAATATATGTGGGACTCTCCTATTCTTACCACACTGTATTTGTGGACAGAGGGTAAAAGTGAAGAAAAATTCCTGTTTGATATAAGCTGATATCCAGGGCAAGATAGAAAAATATATGCATATATAGAACAATTAGATGTGAAAAATTCATGAGCCCAAAAAAGAAATTATTATTTACATTAAAAAACAATTTTTGTTGGTACTGAAATTTAAAAGGATATATAATATAAAATTGATATAAAAAAATGGTATGAAAAAGGTGGGAGAGGTAAAAGGGGTGTGAGGTATATGATACAAAAAGCTGTATAATGTATACAAAAATGTTAAAACAAGTACGGAAAAATATATAACAAGTAAATAAAATGTAAGTGGCCAGGCAGCACGGCAAAAAGTGTGGAGCGTGCAGGTGGCTGCAACTTACTGTTGAGTGCTGTGCGATTTTAACTCGGGTATGATCCAAGGTCTCAAAAAAGCTAGTAAAACAGCTGAGAGATAGGGTAGCTGCACGGAGCCACTAGCGATCAAGCTCAGTGGGTGAATCGGAATTCCGGATGTGACATCACAAATGTGCGTCACGTGCCTTACGCGCTTTCATGAGCGTATCAGCTCACTTCATCAGAGGCTAATGGATCTGGACACTTTTTTCATGGAATTCCTCAAAATCGGTCCCAATGCCATACTCTGGTTGGTCACTGGTGATGTTCTTTACATGTTCAAGTAGTTTAGTCATAAGGGTTCTTTTCGTTCTACTTATATATATTTTATTACAACTACAAGTTAATTGGTAAAATGACGAATTCAGATTTGCAGATAATCAAACTATTGATTTCATACTTGTTGTTTTCATTATCTCTAATCCATTTATTATCTTCCTTATTCTTACTGACATGTTCGCAACACACACAGTTTTTCTGGTTACATTTATGGAAACCTTTTGTTTTTGTTTTTAGTCAATTTCCCTGTGTGGGTGCCTTCTTGCTTTTTAGTTTAGTAGGAGCTAGTATGTTTTTTAAGATTTGTGTTTTTCTTGTAAGTGATTTTTGGTTTCTCAGGTAGTGTCTCCTTTAGGGAAGGGTCCTTTCTGAGCAAATGCCAGTGTTTATTCAGTATTTTTTCAATGTTTTTGGCCCCACTATTGTATGTGGTGATGAACATGGGACAAGCGGTATAGTCCATCCCTGTGTTGTTTGTATTTACTTGTTTTTTTGCGTTTAGTAGATTATCTTGATCTATTTTGCTTACTCTCTCATAAGCCTTATCTACTGTTTTCCTGTTATACTTTTTATTATAGAATTTTTGTTTGAGGACTGTTGCTGTTTCTTCAAAATCTGTTTTCTAGAGCAATTTCTTTTTATCCGCTGAAATTGGCCATATGGAATATTACTGATCCATTTCATGTGGTGGTTGCTCATGGCGTGCAAATAGCCATTTATGTCAGTGTCTTTGGTGTAAATTTTTGTTTCTATCTGTTTATTTTCAATAAAGATAGTGATATCTAGAACATTTATTTATCTAATACTCCATGTATTAGTACATTTCAGATTCCAATCATTCTGATTGATATGGTGGACAAATTCTTCAAATTTTCTTCTCATCCCCGTTCTTGGCCCATATTAGATCCATTGAGGATCCTGAATCCGACACCCCCATTGCTAGACACTTCAGGGAATTCCATAATGCAGACCCTAATTTATTAAATGTACAGGCCATTCACCATGTGCCATTATGGAAAAGAGGAGGAGATAGAGAGGCAAAACTGAATAACCAGAGAGATTTATTGGATATTCACTCTCAATACAAGTATCCCCCATGGCCTTTAATTTCAGAAGGGACATAGATTTATGTGTTAATGACCCTTTAACAACTACTTGTATATATGTACCTTTTTACTATTACTATTACTACTATTGTTAAATATACTATTATGAAGTATGATAGGTGTAATTCTTAGCAAAGAGATCAAACTACAAAAGGATTAAATACATAAGGATATTTGAGTTATTTCAGAAAGGTGGTAGACCTGAACTGTGAATTAGTTTCACTACAGAAATTGAATAGTTAAAGGTGGTAGACCTGAACTGTGAATTAGTTTCACTACAGAAATTGAATAGTTAAAGGTGGTAGACCTGAACTGTGAATTAGTTTCACTACAGAAATTGAATAGTTAAAGGTTTGAGTTAATTTACATTCTTTTGTATTCTGGTTTTTAGTATTGCAATTAGATAACAATTAGATTGTTTGCATAGGTGAGCAATTAGGAGGGACCCCACCCTATCTTTCTGAGGGTATTTAAAGAGATCTGTTTAGCTCTGCTAAACATTTAGCTCTGCTTCTTAGCAAAGAGATCAAACTACAAAAGGATTAAATACATAAGGATATTTGAGTTATTTCAGGAGTTATTCAGGGTTATTCAGGCTTATTCAGTAGAAAAATAATACTTATATTTTTCTTTTTGTTAAAGTGTTGCATAGTTTAAAATGTCTCAGATACAGTGCAATGGGTGTTTTGCACTTTTTAATCGTTCTACTTTTTGGAGATTTAGGGGCTGTCCTGTTTGTAAGCAGTTTTCCCTGTTAAGGGAGGAAATAGCTAAACTTCAAGCTAAGGTAAGTAACATACCTGTTACCTCTACAAAGCTGCCTCAGAAAGAAGCCCCTCTACCCCAGAGATCAGCAAGGAGAGGCAGATGGATCACTGTAGGCTCTGGAAGAATTAGAACAGTAGACCAGAAGCATTGCCCACAACCTCTGCCATTGCAAAACTCCTATGCTGCTCTTGCCGAATACACTTGTGATGAGGAGATTGCTGTTTCTGAGCCCTCTGAAGCTGTAACAGGTAATTTAAATCTATTGGCACCTGATTCTCCAGGTAACATAACACAGGAAAGAACTGCAGATGTGTTTTTGAGAAAAAGACTGTTAGTGGGTGACTCTATTTTGAGGAATGTGTATTTAGGTGAAAGTAAAGGAGAAACAAGGGAGGTTAGATGTCTTCCAGGAGCTACTGCTCACAGGGATAGGAATCGTATTCTGAGAATTGTTAAGGCAGCAGGAAAGGGAAGTGAGTTAGATGTGATTGTACATTTAGGAACAAATGATCTGGCTAGTAATCATGTTGCTGCTGTTCAGAAAGAGTTTTGTGACCTAGGTAATCATTTAGAGACTGTGGCATCAACTCTATCATTTTCTGCTATTTTACCTGTGTATGACCAGGAAGCAGGAAAGATGGAGCGGATAACAACATTTAATTCTTGGTTAGATAAGTGGTGCAGGGAACGAGGATTTGGTTTTATTGGCCATTATAGCTCTGTTTGGAAAGATACTAGGTTATTTAGGAGAGATGGCTTGCATTTGGATGCTAAAGGAACAGAGTATCTGGGAGAGGAGTTCAAATACTTTATTAGAAATCATTTAAACTAATAAAGGGGGGTAGCATTAATATATCCACCTGCCCCCCCACAGCATGCCAAAACTGTTAGTCCAAGTAACAATTCTAGAAATTCTAGTAGAAAAATTCTTCGTGCCATGAGCACAAATGCTCGCAGCTTAGGAAATAAATTACCTGAACTCATTTCAATAATGACTAGGGACAACTTGGATTTAGTAGCTATAACAGAAACATGGTACAATGATTTGCATGACTGGGACATAGTCATACCTGGATACAGGTTATTTAAAAAGAACAGAGTAGGAAAGAAAGGTGGAGGAGTTGCTTTGTATGTAAATGAAAATATAAAGGTTACTGAAATTGTAGGAACAAATGATGAGGTGGAAAGTATTTGGGTGACTTTGGAAATTGGAGATAAAAATGTTTTTTAGAATAGGGGTTGTATATAGGCCTCCATTGCAGGATGAAAAACTGGACAATCTGTTATTAGATGAAATAACCAAAATGACCATGAAGGGTAAGGTTATAGTACTGGGGGACTTTAATTTGCCAGATATAGACTGGAAGATTCCTTCTGCTAGATCGGCTAGAAGCAGGTATATTCTTGAATCTCTGCTAGGGGAATCACTTGAACAATTAGTCAAGGAACCAACTCGTAAGGAAGCTATATTAGATCTAATACTTACAAACAGTGATACAGTTTCAGATGTGTCTGTAGGTGAGAACTTAGGATCCAGTGATCATCAATCTGTTTGGTTTAGTATTCATGTTCAGGAACTGTACACCCAGACTAAAACAAAAGTTTTAGACTTTAGGACGGCAGATTTTTCATTAATGGGAGAATACCTAAAAAACTATTTAAAGGGGAAAAATCTTATTACAGGGGTTCAAGAACAGTGGGAATTTGTGAAAGGTGCCATTTTAGATGCAACCGCACACTGTATTAGACATGTCTGTAAAAGTAAAAGAAAGCGGAAACCAATTTGGTTTTCCAAAGAAGTAGCACATGCTGTAAAGACAAAAAAGATAGCTTATAAAAATTACAGACACACACAAGCAGATGATGATATGAAAATATGGAGACTCCAACAAAAAAAGACTAAGCAGTTAATTAGGAAGGTTAAAGCTCATGCAGAAGAGAAGATAGCACAGTCAGTAAAACATGGGGACAAAACATTCTTTAGATATATCAGTGAAAGAAGAAAAAATAAGGTAGGAATAGTAAAATTGAAATCAGTTGATGGTAGAATAATAGAAGGAGATAAGCAGATTGCAGACTGTCTCAATGATTACTTCTGTTCTGTTTTTCACTAAAGATTGTGAAGATACAATGTCTACATTAAGGGATGCTATGCAAAATAGAAACAAGCTTAACAGTAATCTTTTTACAGAGGATGAGGTTTTGTTAGCATTATCAAAAATAAATGTTACAAAGGCAGTGGGTCCTGATAATATTCATCCAAGGGTTTTAAAAGAACTTCGTTCAGTGCTAACTGTCCCATTAACTGATCTGTTTAATCAGTCACTATTAACAGGAGCTGTCCCAGATGATTGGAGAATAGCAAATGTAATACCTCTTCATAAAAAGGGCAGTAGAGAAGAATCTGGCAACTACAGGCCAGTTAGTTTAACTTCAGTAGTAGGGAAATTAATGGAAAGCCTCTTAAAGGAAAGAATTATGACTTACATAAAGACAAACAATTTAGAGGACCAAAATCAGCATGGTTTTACTTCAGGGAGATCATGTCAGACTAATCTAATTGACTTCTTTGATTATGTAACAAAAGTATTAGACAAGGGAGGAGCAGTTGATGTAGCATATCTAGATTTCAGCAAAGCATTTGACACCGTCCCACACAATAAACTTATTCACAAACTATATCTCCTTGGTCTAGATTCAAAAATTGTGAACTGGGTGGAATGCTGGCTTAAGGACAGAAAACAAAGTGTCTTAGTAAATGGAGTTCATTCAGCAGAGGGGGCTGTTACTAGTGGTGTTCCTCAGGGGTCAGTTCTGGGGCCTGTTTTGTTTAACATATTTATCTGCGATATCAGCAAAGGGCTACAGGGGAAAGTATGTCTCTTTGCAGATGATACAAAAATTTGCAACAGAGTGGATGTTCCAGGGGGGGTAGACAAAATGAGAAGTGATATACAACAATTGGAGGATTGGACAAACGACTGGGATCTAAAGTTTAACACAGCAAAGTGTAAAATAATGCATTTAGGGAAGAAAAATCCAAATGTTAATTACAGACTCAATGACACTTTACTGACTGTTACAGACGAGGAACAGGACTTGGGAATTATTATTTCAGATGATTTAAAACTTAGTAAACAATGTAGTAAGGCAGCGAGTAAGGCTAGCAGAATGCTTGGATGTATTGGTAGAGGTATTTGCAGCAGAAATAGTAAGGTTCTTATGCCACTTTATAGATCATTAGTTAGGCCTCATCTTGAGTATTGTGTGCAGTTCTGGAGGCCATATCTTCAGAAGGATATTAACAAACTTGAATCTGTGCAAAGGAGGGCTACCAAAATGGTACATGGTCTAAAAAATAAAACTTACCAGGATAGGCTCAATGACCTAAATATGTATAGCTTAGAGGAGAGAAGGGAAAGAGGTGATATGATAGCAACTTTCAAGTACATTAAAGGGTTTAGTAAAACTGAGGCTGTGGGTATTTTACATAAAATGGAAAATTCAAGAACAAGGGGTCATGAGCTCAAGCTAAAGGGTAGTAGATTCAGGAGTAATTTGAGGAAGCACTTCTTTACAGAAAGAGTGATTGATTTATGGAATAAACTTCCTCAAGAGGTAGTAGCAACAAACACTGTGGGGGACTTTAAAAATGCATGGGACAAGCATAGGGCTATCCTACGAACTAGATAAGTTTATACTGTTAGGTAAGGTGGGGCAGACTTGCTGGGCCTATGGCTCTTATCTGCCGTCAATATCTATGTTTCTATGTTTCTATGTTTCTAGTGACATAAGTAGTGTTAAATAAGATTGACAGTAAGCAAGACATTTCTGTATTGGCTTATATGGAGATTGTAATTACAAGTGTATACACCTTTAATTGAATTGCCTATTTAAGGTGAGATGTCTCGGTCACCTGTGAGCAGTGAACAAGTGCCGGATGGCACGAAACATGTCTGCTGCAAGCTGACCCAGCTATCTCCATTGCCTGTCTGCTGAAGGAGCTGCTATTGATGTACTGACAAGTGCATATTTGTTTTTACTGTGGATTGCTTCAATAAAGTTACGTTTTATGGATAAACTGGAGCCATGACAATCCTTCTTTTATCTGCATGCATTTACAGCATTTAGGACGATAACGCTGAGTTGAGGCTGGTGTTACCATAACAACCGACGTGTGACGTCATCCCACGCTCCATAGTGCCGCGAAAACCGGAAGTGGGTAAGGCAGAGCACTACGCTCAAATCTGTGTACTTGTATATAGAAATTTGGATGGGAAAAATTCATGAGCCCAAAAAAGAAATTATTATTTACATTAAAAACAATTTTTGTTGGTACTGAAATTAAAAGGATATATAATATAAATTGATATAAAAAATGGTATAAAAAAGGTGGGAGAGGTAAAAGGGGTGTGAGGTATATGATACAAAAAGCTGTATAATGTATACAAAAATGTTAAAACAAGTACGAAAAATATATAACAAGTAAATAAAATGTAAATGGCCAGGCAGCACGGCAAAAGTGTGGAGCGTGCGGGTGGCTGCAAACTTACTGTTGAGCGCTGTGCGATTTTAACGCGGGTATGATCCAAGGTCTCAAAAAAGCTAGTAAAACAGCTGAGAGATAGGTAGCTTCACGGAGCCGCTAGCGATCAAGATCAGTGAGTGAATCAGAATTCCGGATGTGACGTCACGAATGTGCGTCACGTGCCTTACGCGTTTCGTGAGCGTATCAGCTCACTTCATCAGAGGCTAATGGATCTGTTAGCATCCTGGTAGCCCTTAAATAGCAAGAAGCTATTTCATCAAGGGAAAATGGGAGTGTGTTGATATCTAATTAATTTGATGTATATTGTTTGCGCAAAGAAATTCGGAAAAAAAAAACAAATTTATATAATTGACGGTGTTTTAGTATGTTTTGATTTTTTTGTTGGGTGTTTCATGCTTCAAAGGAAACCATATGGCTTAAATACAGATATAGATCTGGCAGCCTTCCTTTGAAGCATCAAACACCCAACAAAAAAATCAAAACATACTAAAACACCGTCAAATATATAAATTTGTTTTTTAGCAGACCCATCTACTTACATATATATATATATATATATATATATATATATATATATATATATATATATATATATATATATATATATATATATATATATATATATATATATATTTATGTACATATATATGCATCTTATTTACTACTTTCCCCAAAAAAAACTTTAACGTGTAAGCTTATTAATAATATATTGTGCTTATATATATTTTTAATACGTGTTGACCATTTTTAAATACATGTGTTAACTATTTTCTAAAACAAGTGATAACCATTTATTATATGTTATATTTTTTATATTATTTTACCCCAATTTCTATGGGTATTTTAATGTACTGTATTCTATCAGAGGAAACTTATCCTTGGTCAGATAATTAGATATTTTATTTGTTTAGTTTCCTATATATATACTTTATCCCTTTTAAAATCGTATCAGTGAATATTTCACTAGCAGCATTCATCATTATTTGTTTTTATGGACCCGTGCCTGTTTTTGTCTTAAGTGACATCCTCTCAAATTTAAATACACAAATCACTAAATTGTATCTTTTTATCCTCCTGATATTCTTTGCTTTACTTGTTTTAATGGGATCCAACCATATATTTCTTTTTTAAACAATTTTTTTAAAAAAAAAATTCGATTTTCTTTGCGCAAACAATATACATCTAATTAATTAGATATCAACACACTCCCATTTTCCCTTGATGAAATAGCTTCTTGCTATTTAAGGGCTACCAGGATGCTAACAGATCCATTAGCCTCTGATGAAGTGAGCTGATACGCTCACAAAACGCACGTTCGTGACGTCACATCCGGAATTCCGATTCACCCACTGAGCTTGATCGCTAGCGGGCTCCGTGCAGCTACCTATCTCTCAGCTGTTTTACTAGCTTTTTTGAGACCTTGGATCATACCCCCGCGTTAAAATCGCACAGCACTCAACAGTAAGTTTGCAGCCACCTGCACGCTCCACACTTTTGCCGTGCTGCCTGGCCACTTACATTTTATTTACTTGTTATATATTTTTCGTACTTGTTTTAACATTTTTATATACATTATACAGCTTTTTGTATCATATACCTCACACCCCTTTTACCTCTCCCACCTTTTTTATACCATTTTTTATATCAATTTATATTATATATCCTTTTAAATTTCAGTACCAACAAAAATTGTTTTTAATGTAAATAATAATTTCCTTTTGGGCTCATGAATTTTTCCCATCCAATGGTTTTATATATGCATATATTTTTTCTATCTTGCCCTGGATATCGGCTTATATCAAACAGGAATTTCCTTCACTTTTACCCTCTATCCACAAATACACTGTGGTAAGAATAGGAGAGTGCCACATATATTCTCTGTTGTCCCACTGTTGCCTAGTGGTTGCCTCTCGGTCCAGATTATTTATATTAATTTATATTAATCTATATACACTCACCTATACACTTGGTGTATATACTCCTTCTACTCCTCTCTTCATCATATGTGGTGTTCCTGTTTGGTGTCTACACACACCACTAGTATTCATTCGTCGCTGATTGCTGGTCCCTGTGATCCAACAGGTGAGCATTTATTATCATTCATTTTGATCTTATTTATTCATCACTCATTTTGGGATATTTCTCATCTTGTTTTTCCCCATCACATGCTTATGAGGAACATCTTCTGCAAGCGCTATTAGAACAAACCCTGTTCACCATTTTTCCACTTTTAGTCTCACCAAGGAGCATACATTAGACTTTTTCATTGAGCATTTTACTGCAAAACAACTACTTCTCTTATTTTTTGCGCAACTACCTACTCCCCTTTTTTCATATATATATATATATATATATATATATATATATTGCCTCGTGCCCAGATTTGAACCCGGAACCTGGCCTGTGTCTCTGTTGTTGTGCCACTGGAGGGTTTTGTATTTTGTGGAAGTCTTTGGTGACCTGTTACCTGCAGTGGATAGCTTTCCTCGCTCCACCTGCAATCAGCTCTCCTATAAAAGGATGCTTCACAGACCACTCCTGTCCCTGACATTGTGGTTCATCTTCTTCCTGTTGTTAGTGCCTCTGACCTTGCCTGAATTCCCTGTTTGATTCCTGAATCTGGCTTGTCCTCTGACTACTCTTTTGTATCTCGCTTGGATTTGATGTAAAATTTGACTGCTTTTCTATTTTTTTCTGTACATTTGCATAAATAATTATACAGCATAACTCAGAAATCAAAGTTGCTCAAGTTGTCTACCTATATTTCTATATTTATATTCTACATTGACCTGAGCATTAACAATACTGGTCATGTTGGTAAAATACTGCCTGGCTGCAAAATCTAGAGGTTGGGAGAGAAGGAGGGAGGTGGGTGAGCAGTTCATCATAGGAGGGGGAAGTGAGCGAGGGATCCCTACACTATGAAAATGTTTTTGGAAGGGGAGAGGGAGATATTGGTCCATACACATTGAAAGGGGACAATTAGAGAGGCAGTGGCTTTCTACAGTACGATCATTTGAAGGTGTGGTGGGGTGAGTGAGGGGGATCACTACATTACATTAAAAAATATATTAAAAACAATATCCCTCCCCTCTAGATTTCACACTAGCATATTGCCAGTAATAAATATGGTGAAAAAAAAACTTGGCTGCCAGCTTACCTAGCTCGGATTGATTGTCTATCTAACAGTTGCCACATAACCAAGTGTGATTTGACACTCTAGAAGGTGTGGCCCGACATCAGTCTCTGATTGGTAAGCTGTTTTTATATATTCTGAGCAAGTATTTGGTATTTTATACAGCCTGATGAAACAGCACTAGAAGCTGAGAAACGCGTTGCTGACTCTCTGTGTAATATAATTAATACATTTATACATTTTATTATCTAAAACTTGCTCCTGGTCATATTTGACTTTTTGGGCCCCCTACACATCATTGTTCCTGCCAAACCACGGCTCTCTGGATTGGACCATCTGGTCACCTGACTCCACGCCTGTCGCTCCTGACGCCTGTGTGAGTCTTAACGGTGATTCCTGAGGTCCTGTGCTGCTCTGTCTGTCACTCCAGATGTGCCGTTACTCTTGTGAGTTGCCATTTTAGGGGTTTTACTTGGTGCATATTGGGTGGCTCGTTTCCGAATATTCTACACCATGTGGTGCCTCTCTTTCTATTTTTTCTAATAAATATGGTAGTGCAGTGGGGAGGGGGGGGTGACAAGAGAGCTATTTCTGAGGGATCATAGAGGTGGGAGGGATCCATACACTACAAATAAATAAATACATAACTAAATATTAAAAAAATTAGCAAAAATACATAACTGCATACAGGCAAACCGGCTACCAGTACCTAAGATGGATGTAATTGTAATGACACGGGTGAAAAGCACATTGCAAAGTATCACACACTATAGGGGAACCTCCTATCTGATATAACCAACATTGCAATAGTAGGTTGTTGAGACACAGACAATGAGAACTGGCAGTGGATTCACATATTGCTTGAAACTACAGGTCCCTGTATGTACCTGATTTGCAACACAGCATATCTAGCAAGGTAGGTGAATGCTATAGATGCCTGTTAACCATGTATATAACCAGTTTGTAACACATTATATCTGGCAAGGTAGGCGAAAGATATCTATTCCTAATAACCTTGGATGAGAAAAGCAATATGGGATAAAAGTTGTTTAAGGCTTCTGGAATTGGATGTTTAAGTAACCTGATAGGGACACAAATGCATATGGTTATTTACAACATTGTCAATAACTGCAGTATTGAATTGAAGCCATTTTTTTGCTAATTAACGCCTATCTAACTTTAACTGCAAAACTCCTCCTTACAGAGAGCTGCCTCAGCAAGAGGTATTTCCCACCATACTCGTCCTTAATGGGACCCTTTTACAAGTTATATGTATTTTTTTTCTAACTGTTATTATTATCCCTTGATGAATGGATATATAGCATATTATCTTAAAGGACTGTTTAAGGAATTCTGGACATTATGTTTAGATCATAAATGATCTTACGAGGGGGCGGAGCTAGCTGCTGAAGCAGATGGTCGCAAATTTTTAGACTCCCGACTCTGATCATACTAAAGGAACTTTTACACCTTATTTGATGGCTTTAATTATGCTTAAAGAAGGTTCCTATCCTATATACTTCTAAAGTACGAGTCTGGGAGCTTACTGAGCCTTGTTATTTCATCCCTACTAGACAAAGATTGGTGTAAGCTAGACTCTTGAGAATTACAAGATGGCGCTGACCACATGGGGAATAGAAGTCGCAGCCCTAATAGATAACCACTTCAGCAGCTTAACACAGGTGCTTGCAAGGGCTTTTGAACAGGCTTTGCCAGCCTCCACATTTTTAGACCACTCAGAGAGGTCATGCAGCCTGCGTGAAGATAATGCCGGCATTTTCCCTGCAACATCTGCGTCCAAGACTAAGTCCAACCACTCAATCCAGGATGAAAGGGCTCTCCCTATGCAAGACACCCTGCTACTGGATACCACTGTGGATAATGTCTCTAACCCCGACATGCCTAAAAGTGCACAACAAATCTCACAGCCGCTGATCCCCAACAGAGTTGCACCGCGGTCGGATCATGGCTCCGGTTTGCAGCGTGATGATTCCTGCTTGATGGCTTCCTCATCGGTCTGGGAGGTGTGTAGTCCAGAGGCCTTGATGAGCCCATATGCCACTGTGGCTGTGCTAACAAGCGTGATCATGGAGCCGGAGGATGGTCCTCAATTGAGACTGCAATCCAGAGCGTATAACCTTAGCTCTATAGCTGATTTGAAAGAGCCTTGGAGTCCTAGGAATCCTGCTACTGTTGGGGCTGCTATCGGAGACAGCTATGTTCTGCAAGTGCAGCTTGTTTCCTCGGACTTTAAAACCGGAGTAGGTTAGTTTGGCTAACGCTTCACCATAAACAGTGGGGGAAACTTTTGCAGAGATTGTGACACTTGGGGTTTCTCTGAATTACACAATGTCCCATATTTCTATGTTTGCGGAGCGAGCCATTCCTTATTATTATATTTGTTTTTTAAAACGTTACCTATGCACTCCTAATACTAGCTAGTAGTACTATATTTGAATATATCTTTATTTGTTATCACAGACCATTTATGTGTAGTTTTTTATCCATGCTGATAATCGTAAGAGTAGCCTTTCCAGGATATATCCTATTTACAGTCTAATCCTGCTTGTGTACCATATTTCTGCTAATTGAGATAGGAGGCCCTAACCCTCATACACCTGTGTTTATACCATGCTACACTATACTAATATATAATGAAGTGTAACTACTGCCTTATTCATACAGATATCTTGGTGCCCCTGCACTGTTATTACGACTGAGGACACTGTTTGTTATTTACCATTGACGTTAGTATTCATTAGGTGTTGAGTTACTTTTAAATAGCCATATCATTAGTCAGACTAAATAAGCATGCTTTCATTATCAGTGCATTTCTTGTAACGCAATGTGACTATCATTTTCTGATCACATGTTTAGTGTGTCTTTATCTGCCCTCTCTTATTTAAACTTCTGATTTATGCCATGTGGCACGCCTCCAGCTGCCGGGGCGGCGTGCATATATAACATATTTCCTTTTCTAGTTGTAGGACCGCATATATTAGAAGTTACATTATATTATGACTTTGAAATGAGATCTGGCAAATGTTTATGCATTTGTGTATATACAAAGGGAGGCACATACTAACATAGGGTCATATGGTCCCAGCAATCCTGTTTATACACACATAGTTTTTTCTCTTGGCACAGAACAAGTTTGAGCGTGCGTAAGCTCAACCCCTGGAATTTAGCACCAGGCGCCACCTAATTACAGCCCCTCGCAGGGCACACTTTCTGTATATACGAACCCTTTGCTCCTTTTAAAAGGGGCGAAAATAGCTACACCTCTAGTGTTAACCCTTAACTAGCACTGTAAGAATCATATAAATTGCCCCATAACGGATGGTTAGACCCTATACATGAGAGATATTTTATTTTATTTTATCTACGTGTATGATTCGCTGCTATGGAGTCCTCAAGTGTCAGCACCTTAACCTTCTAATCTGTTCTACATATTGGCCTCACCAGGCGACCCAAAAGTTTACTAGTTTACTATATCATTCTTTCCCCTCCTCATTAGTTATTATATGGCTGTTAGGATTTCACTGTAGGCTTGTATGTTTCTCATAACAACACTCTCCATACCTAGCCTACTGACATCTCATAAGCTTCAATTCTCCCAAGTATACCTATTATCTAGTTAGGTCAGCAGGACTGACCATCATTATTAGCCAGATGAGTCTATAATCCCCATACACACCCTATTTTTTACAGCCCCACTAGTTCTTCTTCTATTTAACAGGGCAATATCATAATTGATACCCCGTATCCTAAAAGTTTACTTTGGCATATATTCCATATATCGCATTTATTTTACCACCTCCCCCCCTCTCTGTAATGCATCTCCTAGTCTTAGGAGAACTAACCAAGCGGTTTCTCTTAATTATACCGCACCTTCCTTTACTCCATTAGTATTCTCTCCTTCTTCACATAACACCACAACACGGATCCCACTTATTTCATTCAGACCAGTAGGTCTCCTTAAATAGTTCTTCTAAGTTTTTCTCCCTACAATATATTATGGAGACCTTTGTGAGTCCAGATCAAAAGTAGCAAATGCCTTGATGTACTGGTTGAAAGGCTTCATTGTGGATCCTATTTTCTACTAAGGGAGTTTAGAACATATTATAGTATACTATTGTACCTTGATACTGATATTGTACATATAAAAAGAAAAAATAGAGGTTTTTCAATAGGGACCCATAAGTGGTCCTCTTTAATCCATGACTACCTACTCTATACTCTGATTATGATAATTCTGGGTGGCCCAACAGTGGTCGCTTGCATTAGGTAGTAGGTGATCAGTTAATATGACATTTATCGTATCCTATGTGAAAGTAATTTGTCATTCAATTCTTATGTTTCTTCATTTGACATATGTTAACAGTTTACCCTGTGTTAATCTTTGTTTCTCATGATGTGTATTGGCAAGTACTAATTATTTGTTTTGACAAAAAAACCTCAATAAAATTATTATTTAAAAAAAAAAAAAAAAAAATTATCTTACTATCCATTATAATTCTATTTATTGTATTAGCTTTTTAGGATATTAGAATAAATTGGTTTATACCAGTGGTTATTATACATACATTGTTCGATATGCACTATTATGAATAATAGTATCAGTTTTTTCATGCACTAATAAAGAATATGACCTGTACTCACCTATCTAACATACGGCTAGATTATGAGTCTTGTATTATGAGTAAAAAAACAGTGTTAAGCCTCATAATGCTGCTTTTTTTTACTAACGCTGCTATTACAAGTCTTGCAGATTTAGGGGCACCGCACACTTTTTTGGCCTTACCGCAAATCAAATTACGCAAATTGCGTATAGTGTTTTTTCAATGGGACTTCCATAGCGCCGGTATTACAAGCTTGTCCTGGGAGGCCAAAAAGTGAGCGGTACACCCTATCCCGTCAAGATTTGTACCGCATTCTAAAGTCAGTAGTTATAAGTTTTATGTTACAAAGCTGTAGCATAAAACTCATAACTAAAGTGCTAAAAAGTACACTAACACCCATAAACTATCTATTAACCCCTAAACCAAGGCCCTCCCGCATTGCAAACACTAAAAGAAAATGATTAACCCCTAATCTGCTCCTGACATCGTCGGCACTAAAATAAACATATTAACCCCTAAACCGCCACACTCCCGCCTCGCAAACACTAGTTAAATATTATTAAACCCTAATCTGCTGCCTCTAACATCGCCGCCACCTACCTACATTTATTAACCCCAATCTGCCACCCCCAATGTCGCCGCCACTATACTAAATTTATTAACCCCTAAATCTAAGTCTAACACTAACCCTAAAACCCCCTAACTTAAATATAATTAAAATAAATATAAATTACTATCATTACCTAAATAATTCCTATTTAAAATTAAATACTTACCTGTAAAATAAACCCTAAGCTTGCTACAATATAACTAATAGTTACATTGTATCTAGGTTAGGTTTTATTTTTATTTTACAGGCAAGTTTGTATTTATTTTAACTGGGTAGAATAGTTACTAAATAGTTATTATCTATTTAATAACTACCTAGCTAAAATAAAAACAAATTGACCTGTAAAATAAAACCTAACCTGTCTTACACAAACACCTAACCTAACCCTACAATTAAATAAATTCCCATAATTAAATACAATTAACTAAATTCAATATGATTAGCTAAATTACAAAAAAAAAAAACTAACACTTAATTACAGAAAATAAAAAACAAATTACAAGATCTTTAAACTAATTACACCTAATCTAATAGCCCTATCAAAATAAAAAAGCCCACCCAAAAATAAGAAAAACCCTAGCCTAAACTAAACTAAACTTTGCATTGCCCCAAAGAAATCAGCTCTTTTACCTGTAAAAAAAAAATACAAACAACCACCCCAACAGTAAAACCCACCACCCACACAACCAACCCCCCAAATAAAAGCCTAACTAAAAAAAACCTAAGCTCCCCATCACCCTGAAAAGGGCATTTGGATGGGCATTGCCTTTAAAAGGGCATTTAGCTCTATTGCAGCCCAAACCGCTAATCTAAAAATAAAACCCACCCAATACACCCTTAAAAAATTCTAACACTAACCCCCGAAGATCCACTTACAGTTTTGAGCATCCTCTATGAAGCCGGGAGAAGTCTTCATCCAAGTGGCAAGATGTCCTCAACGAAGCTGGCAGAAGTGGTCCTCCAGACGGGCAGAAGTCTTCACCCAGACAGCATCTTCTATCTTCATCCTTCCGACGTGGAGCGGCTCCATCTTCAAAACATCCAGCGTGGATCATCCTCTTCAATCGACGGCTTCTTCTACAATGAAGGTTCCTTTAAATGATGTCATCCAAGATGGCATCCTTTAGATTGGAATTAAGGTTGAAAATATCCTATTGAAGAGGATGCTCCGCGCCGGATGTCTTGAAGTTGGAGCCGATCCACGTCGGAAGGATGAATATAGAAGATGCCATCTGGGTGAAGACTTCTGCCCGTCTGGAGGACCACTTCTGTCGGCTTCATGGAGGACATCTTGCCGCTTGGATAAAGACTTCTCCCGGGTTAGTTAAGGATGGATGTCAGCTCTTCAAAACTGTAAGTGGATCTTTCGGGGTTAGTGTAGGATTTTTTAAGGGTGTATTGGGTGGGTTTTATTTTTAGATTAGGGGTTTGGGCTGCAATAGAGTTAAATGCCCTTTTAAGGGCAATGCCCATCAAAATGCCCTTTTCAAGGCAATGGGGAGCTTAGTTTTTTTTTAGTTAGGGTTTTATTTGGGGGGTTGGTTGTGTGGGTGGTGGGTTTTACTGTTGGGGTGGTTGTTTGTATTTTTTTGACAGGTAAAAGAGCTGATTTCTTTGGGGCAATGCCCTGCAAAAGGCCCTTTTAAGGGCTATTGGTAGTTTAGTTTAGGCTAGGTTTTTTTATTTTGGGTGGGCTTTTTTATTTTGATAGGGCTATTAGATTAGCTGTAATTAGTTTAAAGATCTTGTAATTTGTTTTTTATTTTCTGTAATTTAGTATTTGTTTGTTTTTGTAATTTAGCTAATTGTATTGCATTTAGTTAATTGTATTTAATTTAGGGAATTTATTTAATTGTAGGGTTAGGTTAGGAGTTAGTGTAAGACAAGTTAGGTTTTATTTTACAGGTCAGTTTTAACTGGGTAATTATTAAATAGTTAAAATAAATACAAACTTGCCTGTAAAATAAAAATAAAACCTAAGTTAGATACAATGTAACTATTAGTTATATTGTAGCTAGCTTAGGGTTTATTTTATAGGTAAGTATTTAGTTTTAAATAGTAATTATCTAGTTATTAATAGTAGGTTTGATTTAGATTTAATTTAATTATATTTAAGTTAGGGGGTGTTAGGGTTAGACTTAAATTTAGGGGTTAATAAATATAGTATAGTGGTGGCGACATTGAGGGCGGCAGATTAGGGGTTAATAATATTTAACTAGTGTTTGCGATGCAGAAGTGTGGCGGTTTAGGGGTCAATATGTTTATTATAGTGGCGGCGGCGTTGGGGGTGGCAGATTAGGGTTTAATAAGTATAATGTAGTTGTCGGCAGGCGATGTCCGGAGCAGCAGATTAGGGGTTAATAAATATAATGTAGGTGTTGGCGATGTAGGGGACGGCAGATTAGGGGTTAATAAGTGTAATATTAGGGGTGTTTAGACTCGGGGTTCATGTTAGGGTGTTAGGTGTAAAAATAAAATGTGTTTCCCCATAGGAATAAATGGGGCTGCGTTACAGAGCTTTACGCTGCTTTTTTTCAGGTGTTAGACTTTTTCTCAGCCGGCTCTCCCCATTGGTGTCTATGGGGAAATCGTTCATGAGCACGTACAACCAGCTCACCGCTGACTTAAGCAGCACTGGTATTGGAGTGCGGTATGGAGCACAAATTTGCTCTACGCTCACTTCTTGCCTTTTAACGCCGGGTTTCTGAAAACCTGTAATACCAGCGCTGTAGGTAAGTGAGTGGTGACAATAACATGCAAGTTAGTACCACACCCCTCATAAAGCAAAACTCGTAATCTAGCCGTAAATTAGCACTAACTGCTAAATAGGCAAGCTAGCAATTTCAGCAACTAGCTAGCTGCTCCTCAGCAGCAAAACAACACCGTCTCCCTCCATAGACGTGAGCACACAGGTACAAAAATGTTAAAATAAATCTAATTTTGGTTAGGGAAAAGTGATATAAAAGTAATTAAAATAAAAGTAAAATACTCTTCTCCAAGAGTGCTACAGCCCTCGTCAGGATCTCCGCTCCTTTAAAAGGGAGTCATTTGATTGTCGAGCTGCTGTTACTTTTTTACTCCTATAAGTACTTTCCTTTTACTTTTTTATCCAATATTTTACGGTTTAAACTATCTTGGTGCTCCATTTTCTCTGAGGTGGATATTCATGCCTGTGTGAGACTCAAGGGAAAAATCTAGGCGCTGAACCTTCTCTCAGGAGAAGAGTGCACTCAGTAGAAAGAAGAATATATATTTCCCTCTTTCTTTTTCTCCTTTTCTTTTCTTTTGCTATATCCTTCCCTCTCTTTATATCTTTCCTTCTTTTATACTTCTCTTTATATATTTGTACCTCCTCTCCTTCTTCCTAAAGAAAGCAAAACTCAGCTTCTTCTTGGTCAACACTTTTTAGGCAAAAGATCCCAGCTCCTTATAGTCACAGGTAAAACAAAATTAAATTAATAAAATTGTACCTTATTCTCCTCCATCTTCTACAACAGGATTTTGTTTTTAAAGTAGCCGTTTCGTGAACGGCCTTCATAATATATTTTTTCTAGAGATGAAATAAAAATATAACAAGGCCTTGTCAATAGAAGCCACCATTCCAAACAATCAGAATTCCCCATGAAAAGTTCATCACGTGTCTTTTTACAGGGTTTTCTTATTTGTTCTATGAAAACAACTATACATTTTTTGGGACAATACGATACTGGTATTCCAATTAGTTAAAACATTTTCAGTAGTTTTGGAAATTCTACTTCTTGGACCTGCAGAAAACAAATTCTAGCCTGTTTCAAGTTGAATTTCTTGGCTGACAATATTATCATTATTATTTTTAATTCTGGCACATGCTTAATTCACATGTTCATAAGCACCATCATTTTTAATGAGAAGGTAAAATATACTTCATATCCAACTTTTAAATTATAATTGTATATATTAATTAAATATAATCATGTAAATAGACCGTACCCAAAAGATAGCTTGCTGTATACCAATAGATGATCTGTTTGCTGTATACCAATAGATGATCTGATATACAATTTGTTCTGCCACCATAGAAAAATAAGTATTTTGCATTAATAAGGGACATTGAACAGTAAATACATTTTATAAGCATAGTAAGAATGCTATTCCCCACCTCCCTCAAATCTTGGGTGCTGCCATGTGGAAATCTACCTTTTGCTACTTTCTGATCTGGCCTGATTGCTTATGTGCAGTAACTCTCCTTCAGATACCCATGATAAGAGGGACAATGAAGTTACTTTTTTATAGATACCTCAGAGATTAATTACTGAATACAAAAATGTTTTAAAAGAATATAAAACTGTAATTTTATTAGATCAGTTTGCATCGTTTTACATTTTAGGGATAGATCCCATGAAAAGCCTATTGAGTGAATTTATGTTCTCATTTGCAGTTGCCAATTAGGAATAGAAATACCTAAGATTCTGCATATATCAGTCACTTATTGGGAAAAAAGTAATAGGTCATCGTTCTGAAATACAATCCCAGCCTCTCTATGGTAGTGAGAAAAGCAATGAAAGTACATTGCAAAGTTAATTGTTTTACACTGTTGTAAAAGCTGCTATCATATAAAGCTCAAGACATGTGCACGCTCCTGAGACTACCTTGTTCAAGGATACACAGAGAACTATGCAATTTTGCTAATAGAAGTACTTTTTTGAATCATAAATGTTTAATGTTTATTGAGGAAAAAAAAAACAAATATGTAATCGCAATCATTGTCATTATTGAAATAATTTGCTGACTATTTATTTTGCTTTGGGCAAATACCTTTTGCTTTGAAGGAAAATTGTATCCCAGGAGGGGAAACAAAAAGGCACGCTTAACAATATTCAATATTATAAGTTCTGATATGCTCAAAAAAAGTAAGAGCCAATGTATGATATTTCAAAATAATATTTCTTAGTGAATATTTCAAATTAGCCTTGAATGTTATAATCCTAAGCAACAGTTGTAGCTGATGTTTTGGGTCAGGGCTGCTCCTCTTGATCCTGGTGTGTGGGATAAACTGTTAGAAAATAAAAACAAGAAGAGGGCGCCTCATAGCGTAATTCTGCTTTGCAGATAGAAGTATAAGATAAGAATTGCGCTTACCAGAATGGGTGGCACTGTACTGTGACCAGTGCAAATCAGCAGGCAAGCATTTAACAGTGGCTAGTACACTGGGACCGGTTCCACTCGTAGTGGGCGCCTCTTGGTTCAGCTGCTGCACCGCTGTTGAAAAAGTCAGTTAACTTTCTGTATCAGTTATACACTTTTGCTTCTAAGGTTTGTTAACATTTTTACAAAAACTCAGGTACCTTAGACGCCCTCCTTCCCACTCACTCAACAGTCAGTTTGTACACTCTTCCAAAGGCAGTAAACCAACAGCTGTTATGATTGCTTCTATTTAGGTTGAAGTCCTATGCTCACCCTGCTTTTAATTTAGTCCCTGCACGATGGTGTATCCAGCAGATCAGACGTGCTGACTGAGGGTTGGGGAAGGCAGCATGAATGTGCAATTTTAGTGTTGTTCAGCTATTTTAGTCTCTAGATTTTTAAGGGCTGCAAATCAGTAGGAACATATCTAAAATAAGGTTAAAGGGACAGTGAAGTGAAAACTAAACTTTCATGATTCAGATAGGGCATGCAATTTTAAACAACTTTCCAATTTACTTTTATCATCAAATTTGCTTTGTTCCCTTGGTGGTATTTTTGAAAAGCTGAACCTAGCTAGGCTCAAACTGATTTCTAAACAGTTGAAAACCGCCTCCTAGCTCAGAGCATTTTGAAAGTTTTTCACAGTTAAACTGTGCTAGTTCAGATGTGTCATATAGATAACATTGTGCTCACTCCCGTGAAGTTATTTAGGAGTCTTCACTGATTGACTACACTGCATGTCTGTCAAAGGCACTTAGATAAGGCAGCTGTCTGCAAAGGCTTAGATACAAGGTAATCACAGAGGTAAAAAGTATATTAATACCGAGTTGGTTATGCAAAAACGGGGAATGGGTAATAAAGGGATTATCTATCTTTTTAAATAAGAACATTTTTGGTGTAGACTGTCCCTTTAAATGGGGGGGCTTTTGAAAATATTTCATTAACATTACATTATTTTTTTCAGGAATATAAAGGTATGTCAATAAAGACCAGTTTTGTGTTTTTCAGAATTTAATATAGTTTTAATTTTATTTTTATTTTACTTTCAAATTAAAACATTTTCTTACTCACATGCATATTATTATTGATTTCTATGGCTTAGAAAACAAAGCAATATCACCCCAAGCTGATGCAAGGGGCAAGATTACAAGGGAGTGCAATCAATAGCACAGGGTGCATTATCTTGAGTGTAGTCTTGTACAAAGAATACTGCACAATCTGGAATTAATGTTGCTGATAGACATGTGCGGTTCGTTTCGGATTAATTCGGAAATTCGGTAAATTCGGTAAATTCGGAGATTCGGATCGATTCGGATTTCCGTATTAAAATACTTCCGAATCTACCGAATGAATCCGAAATAGCTGCCGTATCTCCGAATAAATCCGAATTAGCTCGTTAAGATTCGGCATTTCCCCATAGGAAACAATGGGAGTTTCGGCTGAAAAAAAACTAACACCGCAGCCCCATTGTTTCCTATGGGGAAACACTAAGTCTGCACCTAACACCCTAACATGTACCCCGAGTCTCTAAACACCCCTAATCTGACACTTATTAACCCCTAATCTGCTGCCTCCGCTATCGCTGACACCTGCATTATTTTATTAACCCCTAATCTGCCGACCCGATATCGCCGCCGCCTACATTATAACTATTAACCCCTAATCTGCTGTCCTTAACACCGCCGACCCCTACATTATAGTTATTAACCCCTAATCTGCCTCCCCCAACGTCGCCGCAATCTAACTATAAGTATTAACCCCTAATCTGCCGACCCGATATCGCCGCCGCATACATTATAGCTATTAACCCCTAATCTGGTGTCCCTAACACCGCCGACCCCTACATTATAGTTATTAACCCCTAATCTGCCTCCCCCAACGTCGCCGCAATCTAACTACAAGTATTAACCCCTAATCTGCCGACCCGATATCGCCGCCGCCTATATTATAGCTATTAACCCCTAATCTGCTGTCCCTAACACCGCCGACCCCTACATTATAGTTATTAACCCCTAATCTGCCTCCCCCCAACGTCGCCGCAATCTAACTACAAGTATTAACCCCTAATCTGCCGACCGCAAATCGCCGCCACTATAATAAATGTATTAACCCCTAAACCGCCGCACTCCCGGCTCGCAAACACTATAATACATTTTATTAACCCCTAATCTGCCCTCCCTAACATCGCCGCCACCTACCTACAATTATTAACCCCTAATCTCCCGCCCCCATCGTCACCGCTACTATAATAAGGTTATTAACCCCTAAACCTAAGTCTAACCCTAACCCTAACACCCCCTAACTTAAATATAATTTAAATAAAACAAAATAAGTTTACTATAGTTAAATAAATGAATCCTATTTAAAACTAAAGACTTACCTGTAAAATAAACCCTAAGATAGCTGCAATATAACTAATAGTTACTTTGTAGCTATTTTAGGATTTATTTTTATTTTACAGGCAACTTTGTATTTATTTTAACTAGGTACAATAGTTATTAAATAGTTAATAACTATTTAATAACTACCTAGCTAAAATAAATACAAATTTACCTGTAAAATAAATCCTAACCTAAGTTACACTAACACCTAACACTACACTATCATTACATTAACTAAATAAATGAATCATATTTAAAACAAAATACTTACCTGTAAAATAAACCCTAATATAGCTGCAATATAACTAATAGTTACATTGTAGCTATTTTAGCATTTATATTTATTTTACAGACAACTTTGTATTTATTTTAACTAGGTACAATAGCTATTACATAGTTATTGACTAATTAATAGCTACCTAGTTAAAATAATTACAAAATTACCTGTAAAATAAATCCTAACCTAAGTTACAATTAAACCTAACACTACACTGTCATTAAATAAATTAACTACAAGTACCTACAATTATCTACAATTAAATAAACTAAAGTACAAAACCCCCCCACTAAATTACAAAAAAAAACAAACACTAAATTACAAAAAATAAAAAAATATTACAAGAATTTTAAACTAATTACACCTAATCTAAGCCCCCTAATAAAATAACAAAGCCCCCCAAAATAAAAAAAAATGCCCTACCCTATACTAAATTACAAAAGTTAACAGCTCTATTACCTTACCAGCCCTGAACAGGGCCCTTTGCGGGGCATGCCCCAAAGAAAACAGCTCTTTTGCCTGTAAAAAAAAAACACAATCCCCCCCCCACATTACAACCCACCACCCACATACCCCTACTCTAACCCAAACCCCCCTTAAATAAACCTAACACTACCCCCCTGAAGATCTCCCTACCTTGAGTCGTGTTCACCCAGCCGGGCCGAAGTCTTCATCCGATGGGGCAGAAGAGGACATCCAGACCGGCAGAAGTCTTCATCCAAGCGGGGCAAGAAGAGGTCTTCCATCCATCATACAAGTACCAAAATACAAACAAACACTAAATTACCAAAAATAATAAAATATTACAATAATTTTAAACTAATTACACCTAATCTAAGCCCCCTACTAGCTATTAATATAGCTTCAATATAACTAATAGTTACATTGTAGCTATTTTAGGATTTATATGTATTTTACAGGCAACTTTGTATTTATTTTAACTAGGTACAATAGCTATTAAATAGTTAATAACTATTTAATAACTACCTAGCTAAAATAAATACAAATTTACCTGTAAAATAAATCATAACCTAAGTTACACTAACACCTAACACTACACTATCATTAAATTAACTAAATAAATGAATCATATTTAAAACAAAATACTTACCTGTAAAATAAACCCTAATATAGCTGCAATATAACTAATAGTTACATTGTAGCTATTTTAGCATTTATATTTATTGTACAGGCAACTTTGTATTCATTTTAACTAGGTTCAATAGCTATTAAATAGATATTGACTATTTAATAGCTACCTAGTTAAAATAATTACAAAATTACCTGTAAAATAAATCCTAACCTAAGTTACAATTAAACCTAACACTACACTATCATTAAATAAATTAACTACAAGTACCTACAATTAAATGCAATTAAAAAAACTAAACTAAAGTACAAACCCCCCCCACTAAATTACAAAAAATAAAAAAATATTACAAGAATTTTAAACTAATTACACCTAATCTAAGCCCCCTAATAAAATAACAAAGCCCCCCAAAATAAAAAAAATGCCCTAACCTATACTAAATTACAAAAGTTAACAGCTCTATTACCTTACCAGCCCTGAACAGGGCCCTTTGCGGGGCATGCCCCAAAGAAAACAGCTCTTTTGCCTGTAAAAAAAAAACACAATCCCTCCCCCCACATTACAACCCACCACCCACATACCCCTACTCTAACCCAAACCCCCCTTAAATAAACCTAACACTACCCCCCTGAAGATCTCCCTACCTTGAGTCGTGTTCACCCAGCCGGGCCGAAGTCTTCATCCGATGGGGCAGAAGAGGACATCCAGACTGGCAGAAGTCTTCATCCAAGCGGGGCAAGAAGAGGTCTTCCATCCATCAGAAAAGTACAAAAAAACAAACAAACACTAAATTAGCAAAAATAATAAAATATTACAATAATTTTAAACTAATTACACCTAATCTAAGCCCCCTACTAGCTATTAATATAGCTACAATATAACTAATAGTTACATTGTAGCTATTTTAGGATTTATATTTATTTTACAGGCAACTTTGTATTTATTTTAACTAGGTACAATAGCTATTAAATAGTTAATAACTACCTAGCTAAAATAAATACAAATTTACCTGTAAAATAAACCCTAACCTAAGTTACAATTACACCTAACACTACACTGTCATTAAATTAACTAAATAAATTAATCCTATATAAAACTAAATACTTACCTGTAAAATAAACCCTAATATAGCTACAATATAACTAATAGTTACATTGTAGCTATTTTAGCATTTATATTTATTTTACAGGCACCTTTGTATTTATTTTAACTAGGTACAATAGCTATTAAATAGTTATTGACTAATTAATAGCTACCTAGTTAAAATAATTACAAAATTACCTGTAAAATAAATCCTAACCTAAGTTACTATTAAACCTAACTCTACACTATCATTAAATAAATTAACTACAAGTACCTACAATTAAATACAATGAAATAAACTAAACTAAAGTACAAAAAAAACAAACACTAAATTACAAAAAATAAAAAAAATTACAAGAATTTTAAACTAATTACACCTAATCTAAGCCCCCTAATAAAATAACAAAGCCCCCCAAAATAAAAAAATGCCCTACCCTATACTAAATTACAAAAGTAATCAGCTCTATTACCTTACCAGCCCTGAACAGGGCCTTTTGCGGGGGCATGCCCCAAAGAAAACAGCTCTTTTGCCTGTAAAAAAAAACACAATACCCCCCCCCCACATTACAACCCACCACCCACATACCCCTACTCTAACCCAAACCCCCCTTAAATAAACCTAACACTACCCCCCTGAAGATCTCTCTACCGTGTCTTCACCCAGCGGGCCGAAGTCTTCATCCGATCGGGCAGAAGAGGACATCCAGACCGGCAGAAGTCTTCATCCAAGTGGGGCAAGAAGAGGTCTTCCATCCATCAGAAGTCTTGATCCAGGCGGCATCTTCTCTGTTCATCCATCCGGAGCGGAGCGGCAGCATCCTGAAGACATCCCACGCAGAGCATCCTCTTCTTTCTTGATCCGACGACTAGGTGACTGTACCTTTAAGTGACGTCATCCAAGATGGCGTCCCTTGAATTCCGATTGGCTGATAGGATTCTATCAGCCAATCGGAATTAAGGTAGGAAAAATCTGATTGGCTGATTTAATCAGCCAATCAGATTCAAGTTCAATCCGATTGGCTGATGGAATCAGCCAATCAGATTGACCTCGCATTCTATTGGCTGTTCCGATCAGCCAATAGAATGCAAGCTCAATCTGATTGGCTGATTGGATCAGCCAATCGGATTGAACTTGAATCTGATTGGCTCATTGAATCAGCCAATCAGATATGTCCTACCTTAATTCCGATTGGCTGATAGAATCCTATCAGCCAATCGGAATTCAAGGGACGCCATCTTGGATGACGTCACTTAAAGGTACAGTCACCTAGTCGTCGGATCAAGAAAGAAGAGGATGCTCTGCGTGGGATGTCTTCAGGATGCTGCCGCTCCGCTCCGGATGGATGAACAGAGAAGATGCCGCCTGGATCAAGACTTCTGATGGATGGAAGACCTCTTCTTGCCCCACTTGGATGAAGACTTCTGCCGGTCTGGATGTCCTCTTCTGCCCGATCGGATGAAGACTTCGGCCCGCTGGGTGAAGACACGGTAGAGAGATCTTCAGGGGGGTAGTGTTAGGTTTATTTAAGGGGGGTTTGGGTTAGAGTAGGGGTATGTGGGTGGTGGGTTGTAATGTGGGGGGGGGTATTGTGTTTTTTTTTACAGGCAAAAGAGCTGTTTTCTTTGGGGCATGCCCCCGCAAAAGGCCCTGTTCAGGGCTGGTAAGGTAATAGAGCTGATTACTTTTGTAATTTAGTATAGGGTAGGGCATTTTTTTATTTTGGGGGGCTTTGTTATTTTATTAGGGGGCTTAGATTAGGTGTAATTAGTTTAAAATTCTTGTAATATTTTTTTATTTTTTGTAATTTAGTGTTTGTTTTTTTTTGTAATTTAGTGGGGGGGTTTTGTACTTTAGTTTATTTAATTGTAGATAATTGTAGGTACTTGTAGTTAATTTATTTAATGATAGTGTAGTGTTAGGTTTAATAGTAACTTAGGTTAGGATTTATTTTACAGGTAATTTTGTAATTATTTTAACTAGGTAGCTATTAATTAGTCAATAACTATTTAATAGCTATTGTACCTAGTTAAAATAAATACAAAGTTGCCTGTAAAATAAATATAAATGCTAAAATAGCTACAATGTAACTATTAGTTATATTGTAGCTATATTAGGGTTTATTTTACAGGTAAGTATTTAGTTTTATATAGGATTAATTTATTTAGTTAATTTAATGACAGTGTAGTGTTAGGTGTAATTGTAACTTAGGTTAGGGTTTATTTTACAGGTAAATTTGTATTTATTTTAGCTAGGTAGTTATTAACTATTTAATAGCTATTGTACCTAGTTAAAATAAATACAAAGTTGCCTGTAAAATAAATATAAATCCTAAAATAGCTACAATGTAACTATTAGTTATATTGAAGCTATATTAATAGCTAATAGGGGGCTTAGATTAGGTGTAATTAGTTTAAAATTATTGCAATATTTTATTATTTTTGCTAATTTTGTGTTTGTTTGTTTTTTTGTACTTTTCTGATGGATGGAAGACCTCTTCTTGCCCCGCTTGGATGAAGACTTCTGCCAGTCTGGATGTCCTCTTCTGCCCCATCGGATGAAGACTTCGGCCCGGCTGGGTGAACACGACTCAAGGTAGGGAGATCTTCAGGGGGGTAGTGTTAGGTTTATTTAAGGGGGGTTTGGGTTAGAGTAGGGGTATGTGGGTGGTGGGTTGTAATGTGGGGGGGGGGTTGTGTTTTTTTTTACAGGCAAAAGAGCTGTTTTCTTTGGGGCATGCCCCGCAAAAGGCCCTGTTCAGGGCTGGTAAGGTAATAGAGCTGTTAACTTTTGTAATTTAGTATAGGGTAGGGCATTTTTTTTATTTTGGGGGGCTTTGTTATTTTATTAGGGGGCTTAGATTAGGTGTAATTAGTTTAAAATTCTTGTAATATTTTTTTATTTTTTGTAATTTAGTGGGGGGGGGTTGTACTTTAGTTTAGTTTTTTAATTGTATTTAATTGTAGGTACTTGTAGTTAATTTATTTAATGATAGTGTAGTGTTAGGTTTAATTGTAACTTAGGTTAGGATTTATTTTACAGGTAATTTTGTAATTATTTTAACTAGGTAGCTATTAAACAGTAAATATCTATTTAATAGCTATTGTACCTAGTTAAAATAAATACAAAGTTGCCTGTACAATAAATATAAATGCTAAAATAGCTACAATGTAACTATTAGTTATATTGCAGCTATATTAGGGTTTATTTTACAGGTAAGTCTTTAGTTTTATATAGGATTCATTTATTTAGTTAATTTAATGATAGTGTAGTGTTAGGTGTAATTGTAACTTAGGTTATGATTTATTTTACAGGTAAATTTGTATTTATTTTAGCTAGGTAGTTATTAAATAGTTATTAACTATTTAATAGCTATTGTACCTAGTTAAAATAAATACAAAGTTGCCTGTAAAATAAATATAAATCCTAAAATAGCTACAATGTAACTATTAGTTATATTGAAGCTATATTAATAGCTAGTAGGGGGCTTAGATTAGGTGTAATTAGTTTAAAATTATTGTAATATTTTATTATTTTTTGTAATTTAGTGTTTGTTTGTATTTTGGTACTTGTATGATGGATGGAAGACCTCTTCTTGCCCCGCTTGGATGAAGACTTCTGCCGGTCTGGATGTCCTCTTCTGCCCCATCGGATGAAGACTTCGGCCCGGCTGGGTGAACACGACTCAAGGTAGGGAGATCTTCAGGGGGGTAGTGTTAGGTTTATTTAAGGGGGGTTTGGGTTAGAGTAGGGGTATGTGGGTGGTGGGTTGTAATGTGGGGGGGGGATTGTGTTTTTTTTTTTACAGGCAAAAGAGCTGTTTTCTTTGGGGCATGCCCCGCAAAGGGCCCTGTTCAGGGCTGGTAAGGTAATATAGCTGTTAACTTTTGTAATTTAGTATAGGGTAGGGCATTTTTTTTATTTTGGGGGGCTTTGTTATTTTATTAGGGGGCTTAGATTAGGTGTAATTAGTTTAAAATTCTTGTAATATTTTTTTATTTTTTGTAATTTAGTGTTTGTTTTTTTTTGTAATTTAGTGGGGGGGTTTTGTACTTTAGTTTATTTAATTGTAGATAATTGTAGGTACTTGTAGTTAATTTATTTAATGACAGTGTAGTGTTAGGTTTTATTGTAACTTAGGTTAGGATTTATTTTACAGGTAATTTTGTAATTATTTTAACTAGGTAGCTATTAATTAGTCAATAACTATGTAATAGCTATTGTACCTAGTTAAAATAAATACAAAGTTGCCTGTAAAATAAATATAAATGCTAAAATAGCTACAATGTAACTATTAGTTATATTGCAGCTATATTAGGGTTTATTTTACAGGTAAGTATTTTGTTTTAAATATGATTCATTTATTTAGTTAATTTAATGATAGTGTAGTGTTAGGTGTTAGTGTAACTTAGGTTAGGATTTATTTTACAGGTAAATTTGTATTTATTTTAGCTAGGTAGTTATTAAATAGTTATTAACTATTTAATAACTATTGTACCTAGTTAAAATAAATACAAAGTTGCCTGTAAAATAAAAATAAATCCTAAAATAGCTACAAAGTAACTATTAGTTATATTGCAGCTATCTTAGGGTTTATTTTACAGGTAAGTCTTTAGTTTTAAATAGGATTCATTTATTTAACTATAGTAAACTTATTTCGTTTTATTTAAATTATATTTAAGTTAGGGGGTGTTAGGGTTAGGGTTAGACTTAGGTTTAGGGGTTAATAACCTTATTATAGTAGCGGCGACGATGGGGGCGGGAGATTAGGGGTTAATAATTGTAGGTAGGTGGCGGCGATGTTAGGGAGGGCAGATTAGGGGTTAATAAAATGTATTATAGTGTTTGCGAGGCGGGAGTGCGGCGGTTTAGGGGTTAATACATTTATTATAGTGGCGGCGATTTGCGGTCGGCAGATTAGGGGTTAATACTTGTAGTTAGATTGCGGCGACGTTGGGGGGAGGCAGATTAGGGGTTAATAACTATAATGTAGGGGTCGGCGGTGTTAGGGACAGCAGATTAGGGGTTAATAGCTATAATGTAGGCGGCGGCGATATCGGGTCGGCAGATTAGGGGTTAATACTTGTAGTTAGATTGCGGCGACTTGGGGGGGGCAGATTAGGGGTTAATAACTATAATGTAGGGGTCGGCGGTGTTAGGGACAGCAGATTAGGGGTTAATAGCTATAATGTAGGCGGCGGCGATATCGGGTCGGCAGATTAGGGGTTAATACTTATAGTTAGATTGCGGCGACGTTGGGGGAGGCAGATTAGGGGTTAATAACTATAATGTAGGGGTCGGCGGTGTTAGGGACAGCAGATTAGGGGTTAATAGCTATAATGTAGGCGGCGGCGATATCGGGTCGGCAGATTAGGGGTTAATACTTATAGTTAGATTGCGGCGACGTTGGGGGAGGCAGATTAGGGGTTAATAACTATAATGTAGGGGTCGGCGGTGTTAGGGACAGCAGATTAGGGGTTAATAGCTATAATGTAGGCGGCGGCGATATCCGATCGGCAGATTAGGGGTTAAATAATGTTATTATAGGGTTTGCAATGTGGGGGGGCCTCGGTTTAGTGGTTCATAGGTAGTTTATGGGTGTTAGTGACTTAGTGTACTAAATGGGTGTTAGTGTAGTAAAAACATACCGAATTTCGGAACGGAATAGAACCGAATTCAGCCGAATCCGAATAAATCCGAAACGAATTTATTCGGATCCGAATAAATCCGAAACGAATTTATTCAAATTTTGCCGAATCAGATTCGATCCGAAACGAAATTCTAAAAGTCCGAATCGATCCGAACCGAAAACGAACCGAATTTTTTAGCGGTGCACATGTCTAGTTGCTGAAACTTTTTAGTGCACCCTATACCTATAATGGATAGATCAGGAAATGATATTAGAGCACTTATTGTGTTTCACTCAAGCACAATCAGAAATATCACTGTAAAATGTTGTTATTTTTAAGACCTGAAGTAATCCATTGTTATTAATAATATAGCACAGAACAACATAAAGAAATCCACATCTTGCTCCCCTTCGACTTAGTTCACCATTAGTTTAGAGATATCTGACATTAATTTGACAGTGTGCCCCATAGAAATCTATTATGTACGTTATTTAAAGCACCTACTTTATCCAACATGCAGATGTTAGTGTGCCCTAGACTATTGCTCGAGCAATAAAAAATTAACTTTGTGCTCCTTCCTGTCATCCCTTTCCCTCTGTCACCCTTTAGGGTATTTATCCCTTTTTCATCCATGATCTCTATTCTCAATCTCTGCAGATTTCCCTTTGCACTATTATCCTGAGAATTAGATATAAAGATGTGCAAAACAGTACATCTAAGTGAATTACTTCTGAAAGTAGTGAGCACTTACAAAGTGTATGGACTATTATTTATGGAATGTAAGGTATGTTTAGCTTAGTGAAGCATTTTGCAGTTCCCTGAAATTATTTGATTATTAACTTTCAATTAACAGTTGTCTGTGTAACTTCTAATTTTTTTCCCTTCTTTTTCTCCTTTTAATTCCACTTTTTTTATTATTATTATTATTTTTTAATTTTACGTATATTTCCAGTGTTGAATATCATGGGGCCGAGTTATCAAGCTTCGAATGGAGCTTGATGCCCCTGTTTCCACGCAAGCCTTCAGGCTCGTCAGAAACAGCAGTTATGAAGCAGAGACAGCTGCTCCATAACTGGTCTGCTGCCTCTGAGGCTGTGGTCTGCAATCCGACCGATCCTATACAATCGGGCTGATTGACACCCCCTGCTAGCGGCTGATTGGAATCTGGTGAACTGCTTGTGCAATGTTAAATGCTACAGCATAGCATGTCGGATAGACATTGATAAATTGGCCCCCATGTATCATTCTTATTAAAGATAAATAAATGAGAAAAAAAAATAATAACTTTGGACATGTAATATGAGCTCAAAAATAAAAGTGCTTGATTGTGCGTGAGTGATTTTAATGCTAATATTTTTGCACTCAGCCAATAGGATTGAGCTCGCATTCTATAAGCTGTTCCAATCAGCCAATGGAATGCGAGCTCAATCCTATTGGCTGATCCAATAAGCCAATAGGATTTTTTCTTCCTTAATTCCGATTGGCTGATAGAATTCTATCTGCCAATCGGAATCTAAGGGACGCCATCTTGGATGAAGTCATTTAAAGGTACCTTCATTCGTCGTTATTCCCCCGGAAGAAGAGGATGCTCCACGTCGGATGTCTTGAAGATGGACCCGCTCCGCGCCGGAAGGATAAAGATAGAAGATGCCGTCTGGATGAAGACTTCTCCCCATCTGGAGTACCACTTCTGCCGGCTTCGTTGAGGACATCTTGCCACTTGGATGAAGACTTTGTCCGGTAAGTGAATCTTTGGGGGTTAGTATTAGGATTTATTTAAGGCTGTATTGGGTGGGTTTATTTTTTAGGTTAGGGCTTTGGGCCTGCAATAGAGCTAAATGCCCTTTTAAGGGCAATGCCCATCCAAATGGAGGTTTTTTTATTTTGGAGGGGCTTTTTTTATTTTTATAGGGCTATTAGATTAGGTGTAATTAGTTTAAATATCTTGTAATTTGTTTTTTATTTTCTGTAATTTAGTGTTTTTTTGTGATTTAGCTAATTTAGGCCTAGATTTGGAGTTTGGCGGTAGATGGGTTGTTAACGCTACGCGGGCTTTTTTCTGGCCGCACCATAAATTTAACTCTGGTATCGAGAGTCCAAAAAAATGCTGCGTTAGGCTCCAAAAAAGGAGCGTAGAGCATTTTTACCGCAAATGCAACTCTCGATACCAGAGTTGCTTACGGACGCGGCCAGCCTCAAAAACGTGCTCGTGCACGATTCTCCCATAGGAAACAATGGGGCTGTTTGAGCTGAAAAAAAACCTAACACCTGCAAAAAAGCCGCGTTCAGCTCCTAACGCAGCCCCATTGTTTCCTATGGGGAAACACTTCCTACGTCTGCACAACACCCTAACATGTACCCCGAGTCTAAACACCCCTAACCTTACACTTATTAATCCCTAATCTGCCACTCCCGCTATCGCTGACCCCTGCATATTATTATTAACCCCTAATCTTCCGCTCCGTAAACCGCCGCAACTTACATTATCCCTATGTACCCCTAATCTGCTGCCCCTAACACCGCCGACCCCTATATTATATTTATTAACCCCTAACCTGCCCCCCACAACGTCGCCGCCAGCTACTTACAATAATTAACCCCTAATCTGCCGACCGCAAAGCACCTACACCTACGTTATCCTTATGTACCCCTAATCTACTGCCCCTAACACCGCCGACCCCTATATTATATTTATTAACCCCTAATCTGCCGCCCTCAACGTCGCCGACACCTGCCTACACTTATTAACCCCTAATCTGCCGAGCAGACCTGAGCGCTACTATAATAAAGTTATTAACCCGTAATCCGCCTCACTAACCCTATCATAAATAGTATTAACCCCTAATCTGCCCTCCCTAACATCGCCGACACCTAACTTCAATTATTAACCCCTAATCTGCCGACTGGAGCTCACCGCTACTATAATAAATGGATTAACCCCTAAAGCTAAGTCTAACCCTAACACTAACACCCCCCTAACTTAAATATAATTTACATCTAACAAAATTAATTAACTCTTATTAAATAAATTATTCCTATTTAAAGATAAATACTTACCTGTAAAATAAATCCTAATATAGCTACAATATAAATTATAATTACATTGTAGCTATTTTAGGATTCATATTTATTTTACAGGCAACTTTGTAATTATTTTAACCAGGTACAATAGATATTAAATAGTTAAGAACTATTTAATAGTTACCTAGTTAAAATAATAACAAAATTACCTGTAAAATAAATCCTAACCTAAGTTATAATTAAACCTAACACTACCCTATCAATAAATTAATTAAATAAAATACCTACAATTACCTACAATTAACCTAACACTACACTATCAATAAATAAATTAAATACAATTCCTACAAATAACTACAATTACATAAACTATCTAAAGTACAAAAAATAAAAAAGAACTAAGTTACAAAAAATAAAAAAATATTTACAAACATAAGAAAAATATTACAACAATTTTAAACTAATTACACCTACTCTAAGCCCCCTAATAAAATAACAAAGACCCCCAAAATAAAAAAATGCCCTACCCTATTCTAAATTAATAGAGTTAAAAGCTCTTTTACCTTACCAGCCCTGAACAGGGCCCTTTGCGGGGCATGCCCCAAGAAAATCAGCTCTTTTGCCTGTAAAAAAAAACATACAATACCCCCCCCAACATTACAACCCACCACCCACATACCCCTAATCTAACCCAAACCCCCCTTAAATAAACCTAACACTAATCCCCTGAAGATCTTCCTACCTTATCTTCACCTCACCAGGTATCACCGATCCGTCCTGGCATCCGGTGCTGAAGAGGTCCAGAAGAGGCTCCAAAGTCTTCCTCCTATCCGGCAAGAAGAGGACATCCGGACCGGCAAACATCTTCATCCAAGCGGCATCTTCGATCTTCTTCCATCCGGTGCGGAGCGGGTCCATGTTGAAGCAGCCGACGCGGATCCATCCTCTTCTTTCTGCGTCTCCCAACGAATGACGGTTCCTTTAAAGGACGTCATCCAAGATGGCGTCCCTCGAATTCCGATTGGCTGATAGGATTCTATCAGCCAATCGGAATTAAGGTAGGAATATTCTGATTGGCTGATGGAATCAGCCAATCAGAATCAAGTTCAATCCGATTGGCTGATCCAATCAGCCAATCAGATTGAGCTCGCATTCTATTGGCTGATCGGAACAGCCAATAGAATGCAAGCTCAATCTGATTGGCTGATTGGATCAGCCAATCGGATTGAACTTGATTCTGATTGGCTGATTCCATCAGCCAATCAGAATATTCCTACCTTAATTCCGATTGGCTGATAGAATCCTATCAGCCAATCGGAATTCGAGGGACGCCATCTTGGATGACGTCCCTTAAAGGAACCGTCATTCGTCGGGAGACGCAGAAAGAAGAGGATGGATCCGTGTCGGCTGCTTCAACATGGACCCGCTCCGCACCGGATGGAAGAAGATCGAAGATGCCGCTTGGATGAAGATGTTTGCCGGTCCGGATGTCCTCTTCTTGCCGGATAGGAGGAAGACTTTGGAGCCTCTTCTGGACCTCTTCAGCACCGGATGCCAGGACGGATCGGTGATACCTGGTGAGGTGAAGACAAGGTAGGAAGATCTTCAGGGGCTTAGTGTTAGGTTTATTTAAGGGGGGTTTGGGTTAGATTAGGGGTATGTGGGTGGTGGGTTGTAATGTTGGGGGGGGGGTATTGTATGTTTTTTTTTACAGGCAAAAGAGCTGATTTTCTTGGGGCATGCCCCGCAAAGGGCCCTGTTCAGGGCTGGTAAGGTAAAAGAGCTTTTAACTCTATTAATTTAGAATAGGGTAGGGCATTTTTTTATTTTGGGGGTCTTTGTTATTTTATTAGGGGGCTTAGAGTAGGTGTAATTAGTTTAAAATTGTTGTAATATTTTTCTTATGTTTGTAAATATTTTTTTATTTTTTGTAACTTAGTTCTTTTTTATTTTTTGTACTTTAGTTAGTTTATGTAATTGTAGTTATTTGTAGGAATTGTATTTAATTTATTTATTGATAGTGTAGTGTTAGGTTTTATTGTAGGTAATTGTAGGTATTTTATTTAATTAATTTATTGATAGGATTTATTTTACAGGTAATTTTGTTATTATTTTAACTAGGTAACTATTAAATAGTTCTTAACTATTTAATAGCTATTGTACCTGGTTAAAATAAATACAAAGTTACCTGTAAAATAAATATAAATCCTAAAATAGCTATAATATAATTATAATTTATATTGCAGCTATATTAGGGTTTATTTTACAGGTAAGTATTTAGATTTAAATAGGAATAATTTATTTAATAAGAGTTAATTAATTTCGTTAGATGTAAATTATATTTAAGTTAGGGGGGTGTTAGTGTTAGGGTTAGACTTAGCTTTAGGGGTTAATCCATTTATTATAGTAGCGGTGAGCTCCGGTCGTCAGATTAGGGGTTAATAATTGAAGTTAGGTGTCGGCAATGTTAGGGAGGGCAGATTAGGGGTTAATACTATTTATGATAGGGTTAGTGAGGCGGATTAGGGGTTAATAACTTTATTATAGTAGCGCTCAGGTCCGCTCGGCAGATTAGGGGTTAATAAGTGTAGGCAGGTGTCGGCGACGTTGAGGGGGGCAGATTAGGGGTTAATAAATATAATATAGGGGTCGGCGGTGTTAGGGGCAGCAGATTAGGGGTACATAAGGATAACGTAGGTGGCGGCGCTTTGCGGTCGGCAGATTAGGGGTTAATTATTGTAGGTAGCTGGCGGCGACGTTGAGGGGGGCAGGTTAGGGGTTAATAAATATAATACAGGGGTCGGCGGTGTTAGGGGCAGCAGATTAGGGGTACATAAGTATAATGTAGGTGGCGGTCGGCAGATTAGGGGTTAAAAAATTTAATCGAGTTGCGGCGATGTGGGGGGACCTCGGTTTAGGGGTACATAGGTAGTTTATGGGTGTTAGTGTACTTTAGGGTACAGTAGTTAAGAGCTTTATGAACCGGCGTTAGCCCAGAAAGCTCTTAACTCCTGCTTTTTTTCTGCGGCTGGAGTTTTGTCGTTAGAGCTCTAACGCTCACTTCAGAAACGACTCTAAATACCGGAGTTAGGAAGATCCCATTGAAAAGATAGGATACGCAATTGACGTAAGGGGATCTGCGGTATGGAAAAGTCGCGGCTGAAAAGTGAGCGTTAGACCCTTTTTTCAGTGACTCCAAATACCGGCGGTAGCCTAAAACCAGCATTAGGAGCCTCTAACGCTGGTTTTCACGGCTACCGCCAAACTCTAAATCTAGGCCTTAGTGTATTTAATTGTATTTAATTTAGGGAATTTATTTAATTGTAGTGTAGTGGTAGTGTAGGTTTTATTTTACAGGTAACTTTGTATTTATTTTAGCTAGGTATTTTAGGGTTTATTTTATAGGTAAGTATTTAGTTTTAAATAGGAATAATTTAGTTAATGATAGTAATATTTATTTAGATTTATTTAATTTATATTTAAGTTAGGGGGTGTTAGGGTTAGGGTTAGACTTAGATTTAGGGGTTAAAAATGTAATATAGTGGCGGTGACGTTGGGGACAACAGATTAGGGGTTAATAAATTTAGGTAGGTGGCAGCAATGTTGGGGGCAGCAGATTAGGGGTTAATAAATATAATGTAGGTTGCGGCGGTGTCTGGAGCGGAAGATTAGGGGTTAATAAGTATAATGTAGGTGGCGGCGATGTTAGAGGCGGCAAATTAGGGGTTAATAATATTTAACTAGTGTTTGCAAGGCGGGAGTGCAGTGGTTTAGGGGTTAATATGTTTATTATAGTGGAGGAGATGTCCGCAGCGGCAGATTAGGGGTTAAACATTTTATTATAGTCTTTTCAATGCGGTAGGGCCTCAGTTTAAGGGTTAATAAGTAGTTTATGGGTGTTAGTGTACTTTTTAGCACGTTAGTTATGAGTTTTATGCTACGGCATTGTAGTGTAAAACTCATAGCTACTGACTTTTAGAATGTTTTATCAAAAGGCCTATCCTTCTGTCCATCTACAGGGATAGATAAATATGAAACCATTAAAGACATACAACTCTTTATAAGAAAACTTTATCTAAAGAAACAATTCATGGAACCCAGTATTGATTGGGGTTGGAACAAAGAAGAACTAGAAACTATTCAAGATCTTGACACTCTATTAGGAGAGTCTGACAGCATTGAACAAGGTAAATGGAGGAATCTGGTTCGCACAAAATCAACATATGTACCAAAGAAAATTCATTGTCCTCAAATAGAGGTATTTAACCAGATGGTCTGTAAAGATATTTCCTCTTTGCATTCCTTACCGTCGACTCCTAACCTAACAGACAAAGAAAGACAAGCTTTAAAGGATATGAGCACATGGGATGAAGTAGTAATAAGGAATGCGGACAAGGGGGGCAACATCGTTATATGGCCCCTTGAGATGTATCTCAAGGAAGCTAACAAACAACTAACAGACAAAAATTGCTATATGAGACTCTTAAACAATCCAACCACAGGTTATCTTAAAATCTATAACCATATAATAAATGAAGCTAAACAAAGTCAGATTCTGAACGCAAAAGAAATTAAATTCCTACAAAGAGATCATCCTATTACCCCAACATTCTATCTCATCCCAAAAGTACACAAGAACAAAGATATACCCCCGGGAAGACCAATTGTTTCTGGAATAGGTTGCCTAACAGAACAAGCAAGTAAATACCTAGACTATAGACTGAGAAGATTTGTACAAGAACTCCCATCCTATGTACAGGACACCATGGAAGTCCTGCAAAGGATAAACGGCATTCATACTGATAAAGAGACCTGGTTAGTAACAACTGATGTAGAATCCTTATACACTTCTATCAACCATGTGGACGGTATAAATGCAGTTCAGTACTTCCTAGACCAAAAATCAGAAGAAGACAAACAACATGATGAATTCATAATAAAACTTCTCAAATTTATCCTCCAATATAATTACTTCATATTTGACAACAAATATTACCTCCAAACTAGAGGAACAGCCATGGGAACAGCATGCGCACCCACGTATGCTAACCTGTTCCTTGGTTGGTGGGAGGCTGAGTTTGTATTCATGGAGAAGAATAAAAACTACACTGACAAAATCCCTATGTGGCTTCGGTACATAGACGATATCTTCTTCATCTGGGAAGGACCATACCATGAACTACAAGAATTCATCACTATACTGAACAACAACCAAATCAACATCAAATTAACTCATGAAGCGAGTCAAGAAAGTATTAACTTTTTAGACCTGACCATAATGAAGGATGTGGAAGGAAACATTAAAACTGATTTGTTTAGGAAGATAACGGCAACTAATAGCCTACTTCATAACAGCAGTGCACATGCCAGCAACACAGTGAAAAGTCTTCCTACGGGGGAATTCTTGCGAATCAGGAGAAATTGCTCTGATCTGCAAACCTTTAAAATACGTGCTCAAGAATTGGAAAGAAGGTTATTGGAGAGAGGTTATAGCAAGAGAACGATCAAAAAAGCAAAATATAGAGCAGAAGAAACAAACAGACAATAACTGTTAAAGAAGAAATACAGACCTGGAAGCGATATTCCAAGACTAATCACAACATATAATTCCCAAAGTAAAATGGTAAATGAAATTCTGAACAAACACTGGTACATTTTGAGATCTGATCCCATGTTAAAAGATATTATAGGAACCAGACCCTCCATTTCATATAAACGGACACGTAACATCAAGGATATGATAACCAGTAGCCATCTTCAGAGACATAAAACCAAAACAGCATTGGCACCAGGATCACACAAATGTGGTAACTGTAGCACATGCAAACATGTGATCAAATCCGACCATGTAATAGATCGGTTTCAAAACAAACACTCTATTAGAGATTACATCAGCTGCCAAACGGAGGGAGTAATATACTTACTCATATGTAAATGTAATAAATTCTACATAGGGATGACGACACAGAAATTAAGAGTGAGAATCATGGAACACCTATGCAACATCAGAAATGCTGAGAAAGATAAAAAAGAGGGTAAAACTCTAACAAGTGTCGCATATCATTTCCTCCAATACCACAAGGCCAATGCAGAAGAATTACAATGCAAAGGCATTGAAAGAATTAGGTTGGGCATCAGAGGAGGAAACCTTGAAACTAAATTATTGAAAAGAGAAAGTAGATGGATCTACCTTCTGAATTGTGTTCAACCTCATGGTATGAACGAAAATAATAACTTTTATGTACACCTTAAATAATTAGAACGAGACAAAAAATACACTGAGCCAAAAATTCAAGCACTGATAGCTCTAATCTAATACACGTTAACACGAGGATATTAATCTTAGTAGGAATACAGGGCCCTAACTGGACTGAATAATGCATTTTCATTAGTGGAATAATATTAATATATTGAAACTTGGAAATTAATAATTTCTAGCACTTGACGGGATGTAGGTTAGGAAGCACGTGACATCTTATAGTATGTTCTCACTACATCACCCCTGGAACACCCCCCTCACATTAGTAAAGCACCACCACACTCGAGACGCACAAGGTCACATCAAGTACAATCGCACTTGAGGCAACTTCATATTATTCTCTTTTCACTTCAACTTTGGACCCCTTTAAATCTCACACTACCCCATTATACTTTTTGTGTCAGCACTTGATACACGACACACAGTAGTACTGAACACTTAATTCAGAATTCCAGCACTTTCACCATATGACTATTAAAACACTTAACTCAATTGTAATATATTTCATAATTATTCTTTAATCAAAAAACAAACAATTTACACAAATTAATACTCAATCCAAAATACTACAAGTTTCAAAGAAGTTCTACAACAGCACATAATTCCAAAACTGAATTAGTGTCACAAAGATTGACAGTAATCAGAGACATTTAAACACTATCAATAACAAAAAGAAAGAGCTTATGAAGAGCAATGATAATACAAACATGTCTATGTATTGCACTAATTTCAGCATTTTTACTGTATTCGTAAATTAAATTTAACACTGTTAAAAAATTAGATCCTACTAACTTACAACTAGAAACAACAGGATTATTTTTAAAAAATATATGGGGTGACTTTAATTCAAATTTTGTTTCTATCACTCCTTATACGAAACTCAGTGTATGACTCTAACCAGAGGCTCATATTTGACATACTAAGCCCAAAGAATAAGTCCCAATCGATTATATGTAAACTGAATATAGGGAAAAGATCTAAGTCAGAATGGTAATATATAATATGTAACTGTTGATCTCTTCCAGGCTTGTTACAATGTAACAGTTATTATTCAATGCAGGTCCGCAATTGCCCTATGTTTAACATAGGAAATCACCGATTGGCTAATCGTCATGAGTGACAGCCAGACTGTCCAATCAGAATAGGAGAAGACATTGGGACCGGGTCCTCAACCCACTTATACTTCGAAACTTCCGGCCGCGCGCCGCCTTTGAAAAAGCCCGATACGGGCGAAACCGGTCAGGGGGTTATAGAGCTAATGGGAGCTCTATTCATTTTTTAAAAAACTATACCTATAGTGGTTAGCCTGTTTAGGCGGGAAAATAATAGTTATTACGCTTACAGCCTAAATATATGACAGTCACTATCAGGACTGTTTACTCTAGTGATAACTTTAGACCTAAAAACTACTTGGAATCAATAGAAGGTTACTCGTAATCCAAATATTCAGCTAACTGTTTTCAAAAGACAATATTACAGTGGGGGAACGTAGTTATACATAGAGCCAGATAACTATAGTGTACTGGTTTATTTCCGAACGTTACTCGCAATCTAAATATTCAGCTAGCTGCCTTCAAAGGATAATATTATAGTGGGGGAACGTAGTTATACATAGAGCCAGATAACTATAGTGTACTGGTTTATTACCGAACGTTTGCCACTACACAAAAGACCTCTCAGTCTGTACCTTAACAGCACCATAGTTACAATAGTCTAGCTTAAGGAGTATATTTACCTAATCTGCCAAAATCAGTACACTTTTGGTTAATATTAAATGAAGAAAATAAGTATCCGGTGCTAAAAATGATGTACACAAAGCACAATACTACATTTCTATTCTGACACTGGATCATACGAAAAGATCAAACTATTGTATGAGTAAGACAAGACACAATAAATATTGCAGTAAGAAGGGCAAACATAAGACAATATCGCTAATAGTGGCATTATTCTGCAGCCACATATTGACAATATAAGTTTGTCCCCCTATCCCTGTAAAACAAATGGCCAATTGTAACAGATGATGTAGTTCATTAATTAAAACGCTATAAATATTCAGCACATTGTATACTGGCTAAGACATATGATGTAAGAAATGTACTAAGCTACTCAGAAGTACACATTATTAAAAAATACCTTCCAGTCAGTATCTCAATAATTATACTAGTCTAGCAATGAATAATAGATATATGACTAGCTAGTATAAATAAATCTAAAGTATACGGCTTTACTTACTCTGCATATAAACCCTCAGAGAACCTATAACAACTTATGGTGATAATATACCCACAAAATTGGGGAATTAAGGCAATCTGAGTAGATGCATATTAGCATTTTGTATACTTTAAGATATATCTAGAACTATATAGATCAATACTCTGCTTTAAGAAACTACATCTATTCTGAATATCTACATCAATTATACTCTACAATACAATTGAATAGAAGTGATACTTACTATTCAGATGGTATTTTACAACTACACTTTGTAGATATATATCTGAGGTCTTTGAATATCATTTACAGTTACCTCAATTCAACAAGTAGAAACCAACAATTTATTGTAATAGCCAAACTTATGTGTATTTGATACAGAAAGATTTACTTTTGGTTATCAGGAATATTACTGAATTAAGAGGTCTCATTTATAACTCCCCACCTAAACAACTTCCTTCTAAGCACCCTTTACACATCAAAGGCTTACAGAGGATAAAGGAAGTGGCTTACCACTATTAGGCTGTTTTTAATTGAGTGTTGTATTTTAATAAAATTCAATAAAAGTTACATTTTAAAATTCCCAATTTCTCAATCATAAGTCCAGGCACAGAGTGCTATATGTGCAGTCTTTTAGAGGGGTCTCTTCCTCTCTGTTGGTTGAATATCTTGTCAGTATAGGCTGTACCGTTCACTTTTTGGCCTCCGATGACAGACTCGTAATACTGGCGCTATGGAAGTCCCATAGAAAAAAGGGTTTACAAACTTTACGTAAGTCGGTTTGTGGTAAGGCCTAACAAGTGTGCGGTACACCTATACCTGCAAGACTCGTAATACCAGCGGACGTAAAAAATCAGCATTAGGACCTGTTAATGCTGCTTTTTTACCTTAATGTACAACTTGTAATCTAGCTGAAACTATTTTATACTTCTTTTTTTTTAGTTTTACCTGGGGGGTTTTTCCCCCACTATAAGAGTTAGTGCAACTAATATGTCAGGATAGGTAAAGTCCAGAGTTAGACCCAAATGCTAGAATGAGGTTAATAACACCCTAGCACAGTGAGTATATATCAGGACCTGACCCTGCGACAGCTGTAGTATAATATACTCACAGTAATAGACTGGAAGATGGCACAACAGGGTCAGGAGAGGAAACTTCGTGTAGATAGGATTAACCAATAGAGTAATCAGGCAAGCATTGTTCAGCAACGTGTAATCAGGCAGATAGGGATTAACCAATAGAGTAGTCAGATAAGCAATGTCCAGCAACGTATAATCAGGCAGGTATGGGTTAATCAATAGAGTAGTCAGGTAAGCAATGTCCAGCAACGTGTAATCAGGCAGGAAGGGGTTAACCAATAGAGTAGTTAGGTAAGCAGAGTCCAGCAACGTATAATCAGGCAGGTATGGGTTAACCAATAGAGTAGTGAGGCAAGCAAAGTCCAGCAATGTGTAATCAGGCAGGAAGGGGTTAACCAATAGAGTAGTCAGGTAAGCAGAGTCCAGCAACGTATAATCAGGCAGGTATGGGTTAACCAATAGAGTAGTGAGGCAAGCAAAGTCCAGCAACGTGTAATCAGGCAGGAAGGGGTTAACCAATAGAGTAGTTAGGTAAGCAGAGTCCAGCAACGTATAATCAGGCAGGTATGGGTTAACCAATAGAGTAGTGAGGCAAGCAAAGTCCAGCAGCGTGTAATCAGGCAGGAAGGGGTTAACCAATAGAGTAGTCAGGTAAGCAGAGTCCAGCAACGTATAATCAGGCAGGTAGGGGTTCAGGGTTCAGAATAATAAGGCACAGGTTCAGAAATACACAGGAATTGTACTCACATAGCCAAGCGAGAAAAAACAAACAGGCACCGATGAGAGGATATCATACATTTATTCCCTTGTATATAGAAAACCAAATAGGTTGCACATTTCTATAAAAAGAAAGAAAACTAAACCAAGCCAAGACTATGACTATAAAGACTATGGGGCTGAATTATCAAGATCCGAAAAACTTGTCCATCTGCTCTGAGACTGTGGACATCAATCTGCCCGATCCTATATGATCGGGCGGATTGACACCCCATGCTAGCAGCCGATTGGCTGTGAATCGGCAGGGGACGACATTGCACAAGCAGTTCAAAATAACTGCTTGTGCAATGATAAATGCAGACAGCATATGCTGTCGACATTTATTGATGTGTGGCGGACATGATACGCTACATTGTATTATGTCTGTCTGCACTTCAATAAATCGGCCTCTATGTGTGCCTTTAGTGACCTAAGGAGGTCATCATTGGAGAAAAGGATCCAGGTACAGCAATGTAATATAGATATATTGTTAGGTTATTTATAGGGGGCTGTTAAACAATATGGTTAGTGGTCCTGGTTTAGAAAAAGCCCTACAGGAGGATGCATTGGCAGATAGAGGGGGGGGGAAGGCTGTCTTGTATTGGGCTTTTGGGTGTCAGCAAGGGTTTAAGTTTGGTGGTGTAGGGAAGACTTGGTTGTTTAAGTAGATTGCATTTAAAGTTGAGCTAGTGTAGAGTTGGGTGATAAGGTGAATTCAGGGGAAACTGGTAGGCACAGTTAAAGTTTATGTGGAAAGAGTTGTTACATAGGGCTAATGATAATGAAATTTTAAGAGTTGTCGGGTCTCTAATGTGGTAATATAGGTGAACACGCTTTTGTAGCAAAGATAAGACACTCTGGGGCCCATTTATCAAGCTCCGGAAGACCGCTGCTCCATAACCTGTCCGCCTGCTCTGAGCAGGTGGACAGACATCGCCGCAATTAAACCCGATCAAGTACGATCAGGTTGATTGACACCCCCTGCTGACGGCTGATTGGCCGCAAATCTGCAGGGGGCGGCGTTGCACCAGCAGCTCACAAGGTCACACTTTCTGAGGTTCCAGCTCCTACTGAGCATGTGCAGAAGTGCATTATATCACATTCTGTGTTTGGCTATTGGCTGTCACATGATTATATTGATCATGTTCTTTTTGTGTGTATTTATCAATTATTCAATTCTACTGTATTTACTGCTCCTTTAAGGGGCCCATCACCTGGCTGATTTTACTGACCACTGGCTTGAATTTAATTTAATTAAAATTAAGTTTTTTTTTTTTAATTTGTGACAAAAATTATGACTAAATCATTTATATAAAATTATGCAATTATGTGTTTTGGATATCTTAAAGAACCATGATACCCAAATGTTATAACACTTGAAAGTAATGTAGCATAGCTGTAAAAAGCTGACTAGAAAATATCACCTGAACATCTCTATGTAAAAAATAAAGATATTTTACCTCAAAATGTCCATAGTATTTATACCCCATTGTAAAGGACTTTAAACAGCAAATCAGTATGCCTGTCCCGGGACAGGCAAAGGAGCGAGCTTCATGCACACTCATGTTATGTCCCAATTCAGTTCAAGGAAGTTTACTATGAAATCTCATGAGAGTTAAGTGAAATCTCATGAGATCACAAAAAAAGAGTTCATTACCTCAGCCCTGATTATTCTGATTGGCTGCTGTTCATTTCTTCTTTTTTTTTTTTTTTTTTACCTGCAGCTGGGCAGCAGCTGAAGTATAACTTTTTACACATGACTTACTCTGGTGAGGTAAAATATCTTCCTTTTTTACATAGAGATGCTCAGGTGATATTTTCCTGTCAGCTTTTTACAGTTATACTGCATCCGTTTCAAGTGATTTAGCATATGATTATTATGTCCCTTAACAAGTAATGTTTATAATTAGAAAATTTTATAATATTGCAAAGTATTACTCTTATTTAAATCCTAGTGCTTTGAAATATCTTCAAATATATTTTTAGAATTTGAACTTTTACATTCTCCCCTTTATCCAACCTTAAATTGGAATTCTTTATGGACTGAATAATACAAATTAAAATGGAAATCTAATAAAGCAAAAGTGCATTGATTAAAAATTATTTGGAAAGATGATGTAGAAAATTTGCTTTAAGCTCTTATTTTTACCTTAATGTTATAAAACTTTCAAGAAGGTCACAGTTGCTTAAATATTCATTGTATTACTTTCTTAAGTGCTGCTATTTAGCAGTGGTGATATTGATCTTACTTTAAGTTCATTTTATTGTTTAACACATTCCTTTCTTACCTTACTTTTAAACATTTTCTTCAATGTTTGCGCTTTATGTCTAGTTTGTAGAATAGTATATACTGTTTTGGAACTTGTTTATTTTTACTATATTTCTAGCATTTAGAAGAAACACAACATAGATTTATCTAATTTAAGCATATATATATTAAAAAAAAATATTTATAAACTGAAAAAATAAAATATAATATTAATATTGTAACTAAGACATATGTTTAACTTTCCAATGAAATAAAAGTGTTTATGTCCCATTGAAAGCAATAACCAAATATCAGTCATAGCACTTCATGCCACCACCTTTTGGTAGCACACCATTGAATCTGGACACCCCATTCGCTATCATTCCACCTACTGCACCCAGCAATGACAATAACAACCAGAATATTCCCATATCTCTGGAAATTCATCCTGTAGATCACAGCTCCACATCAGCATTAAACAATCCCACCCCTACACAATATTCCTCAGTTTAAATACAAATTAAAAAAGAAACATCTCCACCATGATCTTCACCTTCATAAACGCTTTCCACCAAATGACCACTTGTCAGAAGGTCTCCACCCCACACACTAAAACCCTGCTACCAACAGCATCTCACCACAATACATCATACCATTATGTAGTTATTTACCTGGACACTTATCTGATGCTATTGAAAACAGCTAAGAAGCTAACAGCACAAATGCACTTTCACTAAAATAAATAAAAAATATTTGTAAGAATAAGCAACTATACATTATCATGCTGATATTATTTCTAATTAAATTAAAATCTCAACATTGATTATTTTTATTATCAGGACAAAACATTACAAAAGTAATGTTATTAATGACTTTCATCATGGACAAAGTGCCTTAAGAGTTTTCATTCTTCTGATCTGATCAAAGTCAATTGTACATGCAAATTGAATATTTTACTTTCAAATCTCTATTGTGCTGTGACAGTATTAAATGAAACCATCAGTCTGCAATTAAGCTGTTTGAGATAAGACTTCATTGGCTTATGGTGATACAGGGTTATTTATACCTCTAAGATAGCATTGTTTATTGGTAGCTTAAATGTTCAATAACAATTACCTCAAGCTATCTTTATCCTATAACCTAAATCCTTAATTTTCTGACAAAATGCAGTATTAATTATAATCCTAGAAGGGCAGTGAACAACACTTTTCAAACATTCAATTAAATAATGAATCAATGTTCATTGTTGCATAATATAAAATTAGAACTATGTCAGTCTTTGGAAAAAAATAATAAATCCATAAACATTCTTAGATAATTTATAATTAGGCATTTCCAGATGTAATGGTAATTACAAAAGAAAATTTTACATAAATATCTGACATTCTCCTATGGTACACTAGATCACTAGATCATTAGCATTGAATCTAATGTTATTTCAGTTTACAAGTAGTGTTATTTGCCTGTAGTTGTTTTAAAATTTCAAATTAACGTGCTTTTTGATTCTGTTATCATAATTAAATCAAGTAACAAACTCTCTTTAAAAAAAATAATCAAAAAGTTTCTGTAGTTAATTATTTTAAACATCAGTTTTTTTCCAAACAATAAAATAAATGTAGTTTTAAATATTCATGATTATTTGACTTTACTTCAACTTATTCCCTATATCCACAGTAACTCATAAATGCAAACTACATTTTATTGTCTCAGAGAACTTGGAGGGTTGGTATGCTCCAGTCTAGTATATATGTATACTCACAGTTAACTATAAATAGTGTGCGTAAAATAAGAAGTAAATTAGTAGCTACTAGTCAAAGGGCATAATACTCAAAAAATTGTATGCTCTAATTCATTAGAGCATATCATTTTAAGATTAGTGACCCAGTGTTAAACACACATTAACTGCCACTGAGCAAATCAACAGTGCAAGTCACCCAACTGGTCAAGCAAGCTTCCACTTGGGACGTTATGCGATTTGGTAAAATGTATTGTAACCAACAACTTATAATAACTGATCCATGGGCTTCCATAGGAATTTTTCCAGGGGTGGGGGTGACAAATATTCTTCACAATGTAATAATACTAAAGTTTTTAAAAACATATCAGAGTATGTATTGTAGCAAACCAGCGTAAATTAGAAGTATTCACACTTGCTGACACACACACAAACACTTGGATGATGGACCAATAGAATCAAGATAGATAGATAGATAGATAGATAGATAGATAGATACATTTACAATCACAGATACATAGATAACACAACAAAACTCATACTAAAAATAAGTATGCACACATGGTCCTAAAACACACATATGCAAAAACAATAAGTCATACATTAATAAGCTCTCAGATACAGGCATTGGCATTATCACACCCATGTGTTAGACATCTTTACTTAGACATAAATATCCATTCACAGGAACCTACACTAAGGACAGACACAATAAAGCTGGCACAAATGCACTTCATTCTCATAACTTCTAGCTTCCACACAGATATACAGACACAAGGACACACAAACATTGAGGCACACACACTGACATGCACACATGTACACTACTACCAACAGTCTCATAGCACAGTGTTTCTTAATTGCAGTCTTTAGGGCACATCAACAGGTCACATTTTCAGGATATCTGACCTAGAGCACAAGTGAAATAACTATGGTTATTGACTTACTCTCACCTAATGTAATCCTGAAGATCTTGCCTGTTAGTGTGCCCTGAAGACTGGAACAAATTATCTCAGCTTATATAGTATAAAAGTATAAGTATATAGTATACAGTATTAACTTATCCTCTAATGCAGAGAGTTTCAAAAGAGATTTACTAGTTGTTGTCTAGTAGAGATGTGAATATGTTTTCAGACAAATGTACATCCGTACCAAAAATTGGATATTTATTTTAATTTACAATGATCGGGTTATAGCGCTCTACAGAACTTTTCACCTGTTGCTTTGAAACATTTACATTTGTTTTAATGCAAATGGATGTAAATGTTTAACGAAAATTCAATTTTCGTTTTGTTTTAAACTTAACCAAAAGCTGAATAGTGCAGGGAAAGAATATTTGGGGGAAATTTTTTTTCACATATTTGTAATGAAAATTTCTGAGTCTCTTAATGTTAACTAAAAGTAAAATGCCTAAAAAGGCATATCGCTGTCATGATATTTTATATTAAACAGACAATTCTCCAATTTAGGATCAGATTAGTAGATGAACAGTAATCATTGCTCAAACTTGGTGCTAACTCCGCTAGATGTAAGTTTTTTGCCCGCATCATATATTGAGAGCTTTAAAAGTTTAAAGGTAAAAGTTTTTGATAGTTGATCGTGTACTAACCCGAGAAGCGAAAAAAGCTGAACTTACAATATTGTGATCGTGTTATTGTATTGCCTCATATATTTCAATGAAACATGAAAAGTGGAATAAAATTAATGACCGGCTCATGCGTTACCCCGATCACATTTAACCAAGTGAGCTAATCCAACATGAAATATTAATATTTCAAATTCCAATGTTTTTTCACATCAGAATATGTTCTATTTATTCATAAAAACATTAATATTGCATAAAACTTATTTTACATGTTTTCAGCTACTTAACTGCAAAGGGCTCCAATGCACTTATATAAATAAATAGATAAATAGATACGTAAACAGATGTATTTATATATATATATATATATATATATATATATATATATATATATATATATATTGATATATATATATATATATATATATATATATATATATATATATATATATATATATATATATATATATATATATATATATATATATATATATATAGGTATCCAAAACACCAGAACTCGCCCACAGAGGAAAACTGCCTGGGTGCAAATTTGTAGAAAATATTTAGCCAGAAGAAAATGCACTCTCAGGAGAGTGCATTTTCTTCTGGCTAAATATATATATATATATATATATATATATATATATATATATATATATATATATATATATATAGTAATGAAAAGTACTTTATTTTCTATTTGAAGAACATAGGAATGTAAAATATGCGTTTTGCTCATCAAGTTTTTCAATTTAGTTCTCAACGCAATTATGTTAGTGCACATGAAAACTTAGTATTCTTAAGATACATTATTTAAATATTACATATAAAATATAAATACAAATTCATATAAATGATTAAAATTTAATAAACATATATGGGCTAGATTCTGAGATTTGCGGTTCAGTTATTGCTCCCGCTCCCACGCTCCCATTGACTTACATGGAGAGAGAAAAGTGGAATCCCCATAAGCCTCCTACTCTAATAACCCCTAATGCACCGCATAGCCCACCACAATGTCCCCTAAACTATCACACCCTCTATCACAAACTAACAAACTACACTATTAACCCCTAAACCGCTACACACCCCATCGCAAAGTAACCCACTAACATCTAAACCCCCTAACCTAACACCGCTTAAGTTAGAGCAAAACAGACAAACTTTACCTATAAAAACATAACAAAACAAACCTAACAGTACCTTTAAACAAAAAATGCCTGAAAAGAAATAAAAAACAAACCTTACCTTTAAAAATAAAAAACTTAACCTTACCTTAAAACTAACAAACCTAACATTACTGAAAAACCCTACCATTACAAAAAGTAATAAACCTACAATTGCAAATAAACAAATACCAAAAATAAAAAAGTTATGCCTTTTCTAAAACCCCATTAAAAAAAAAAATAAAAAAAAAATACAACACTAAACTACAGAAATAGGCATTTTGTAAGGCACTGCCCTAAAGTGTCAGCTCTTTTTCTTAAAAAAATAAGTCTACAAACCTCTAAAATTAACCCTGAAAAAAAGGTATCACAAAAAAATACTCTAAAAATGTCCCTGAAAAGGGCATTTGTCTGAGCGTTGCTCTTTTGCTGCCCAAAAAACAAACAAACAAACCCTAATCTAAAAAAAAGAACCCCCAAAAAAGCTAACACTACACTAAACCCCAAAGATGGTACTTACCAAAAATAAATCCAGATGGTGGCACTCTATTTTTATACCAGCAGTGTTCCATCTTCAACACGGCGGCAATCTTCTTATTTTCATACCGTCATTGATCTTCTTATTTTCATCCCAGTAGTGCTCTTCATCTATCTTCTTATCTTCCATCCCGGACATCCTCTGCATGCGGTCACCGGCACACTGAATTTTTTTATGTGAGGTACCCCCTTTATAAAGGGCTACCCTTGCATTCCTATTGGCTGATTTTCAAATTCAAATCAGCCAATAGAATTAATGCTTTTTTGAATCAGCCAATAGAGGTCGTCTGGGATGAAAGATAAGAAGAAGATCGCAGCCGGAATGAAGATGAACTATCTCCAGGATTAAGTGCCATTGCCTGGATTAATCTTTGGGGAGTACCATCTTTGGGGTTTAGTGTTATGTTTCTTTTTGTTGTTTTGGTTGAATGCCCAGACAAATGTCCATTTCAGGAAAATGTAAATTTTCTAGATAGCCTTTTTTATTATTTTGGGGGGTAATAGTAGAGGTTGGTAAACTTAAACTGACCCTTTAGGGCCATGCCCTACAACAGGCCCTTTTAAGGGCTATTTCTGTAGTTTAGTGTCAGTATAGGTTTTTTTGTTTTTGACTGTTTTTTTATGATTTTGAATAGGCATAACTCTTATTTTTAGTAATTTGTTTGTTGTTTTTTGAAATGTTATTTTTTTTTATTTTTTTAATGGTGGGGTTTTTTGTAATGTAATTTAAACAGCACTTACTTTCAACTTCTAATACGCATGGAACTTCCGATGCACGCAAGCACCCACGATAAACCCCTTATTGCTTGTGCATAACAGTTAGCTCTTCAGTTGTAATCTGGCCCTTAATTGGTTAAAATAAATCAGACACACCCCCTTGACAAGAGTCTGCTGGTACATAAGCAAAGCATTAAAAGGTAATGTGAATCATTTGTAAGCATTAGTGCTACTGGCAAAATGTAATACTAATACCTGGCATGATAACAGTCTATGGTATATGAACTGGATAAGTGTTTGTATTACTTGCGCTGCAAGATATATGCTCCTCAACCAATACAGTCTCCCTCAAGATTGTCAAAAGGAAAACGTTTCTGAAAAGAATATGGAAAACGGAGCACTACAAAGCTAATATCTCTTCAGGATAGTACAATCTTTGTGTACAGCCACAATATAGATATAAATGTGGGTAATGAAAACATCCATTGGGTATTAGCATAAGTAATTTATCGCAATTTAAGTGTAAAAAAGTGTATGTAATAAAACATGTTTAATAGAAAAATAAGAGATAAAAATAATAATAAAAAATTAAAAACACAAGCGGCAAGATTACAAATTGTGTGGCAAATCAGTTGCGAAAACACTGCGCACGTTATGGCTTTTTTGCATTTGGGGTTGCGCAGCTATTAGAAGTTGCAATAAAACTCATTTTGCATGCCCGTTAAGCTGCGTGATGCAAATAGCCAAATCGCATGCACATTCACTTACTGTATTCCCCAAAGAAGTCAAATAGAAAAAACCACTAAAACCCTGATATGTTGCGCAAAGCCCCTGACGTATTCTCCTTGAAATATGTACATGAAAATGTGAATATTTCCTATTGCGAAAATATTTTCATAAATGAAAATGTTCTATTTATTTGTAAATAAATATTTCTATATATATATGATGTTTTTTGGACATATATATCTATTTATAGTGAGATATGTATATGAATATGTCTTGATATCTCAAGATCTTCATGTGAATATTGCTTTGAAAATCCCTCTGAGATATTGTTTAATGTGCATAAGATTGTAATGTAAAATATTTTCATTATCTACATTGTTAAAAATATCTCTATACATATAAATCCATGTTTCTCTATGTAAGTGTATGTATGTCAATGTAAAATCCCTGCCTATGCTTTTTTTTTTCTAACACCCAAGATCTCGTATCTTTGAACCCTAATAACATTTGTGAGCAATATTTTTTAAATAATTTTTATTAGACAGTATTAATATGAGTGTAACTGTACTTTGATAGTGTTTCATGAAATTTTTATGTTGCACAAAACTTTTAACTACAGCTCTTCAAGCACAGAAAGTATTGTTGCATAAAAGGATTTTTCAAGACTTGTAATACCAGCGCAATGGAAATTGATTGCGAAAAGAGCACATTGTGTGGGGTAAACTCATAACGCGCTACTTGTAATCTTGCCTTATGTGTAACTAAACTTGAGGTGTGTCAATTGGTATCACCTGTAACAGAATAGGTCGGCCAACCTCGGTATATAAATTGAGATAAAAATTGTAAAGATATTGATATATGAAAAAAAATATATATGTATACTGATCTTTGAAGTGATCACATATAGCAGAAGTATCAAAAAAGATAATCGAGTTAATACTTGGGGTATTAAAAAGTTCCAGGCAAAGGGAGAACTCCAGTTCTAACATCTCAAACTGGCTTAAGATACCTGATATCCAAATGTTTTTGGAATGAAGTTTTACGGAATTCAAAAGGTGTTCTTTTTCTCTTGTTTTGCTCCCAAAGCCGATCTTGGAGCCTCTTGCACTTAGTGCTCATTCACACAAGTATCATAGATAATGAATGATAACCCGGGTTATAAAAAGTTCATATATATATATATATATATATATATATATATATATATATATATATATATATATATATATATATATATATATATATATATATATATATATATATATATATATATATATATAAAAAACACATTTGGATTCTGTCATCCTCGCAAGGCTTATACATTGCACCCACAGGTAGGAGTCAAAAGCTGCTACACGGAAGATTCCGTAATCATGACGTAATCATGGAAGTCACGTGAGCAAGAAACAGACAACCATAGTAAGATGCTAACAGCAGCGTGGAACAAGCCAAAACATTGAGCAAAGCTCACACAGGTATTGCAACTTAACGGACATTAAGGTAAAGATTTGGCAAACGCTTACCCCGCATCAGTAACAAACTGTTATATATACATTGGGAATTCCTGTTAAAAAACCTTTTGGGTCTATAGTGAAATCCCAACAGGTGTTCTGACATGAAAGGCTGCAGATCTGTCTGCCTACATTCATAGACACTTTAACTTCTAATCTATACAATTCCTTTTACACAATCTTAGAAAACACAAGTAATGTGGAGAATCCCTGACTACGATGTTATTCCCAATAATTATTTAAATCAGAACTAGAATTTAAACCCAAAGGAGATTCTAGTCCTAAGTTTAAAAATCCAAAACAGCTCTTGTTTTGAAAGATTTTGTAACAGACCCCCCCCTCCCCTCGGTTAGGCTTCACTACTTTCTCAATATTACACCATCTAAGTGTATCCAAGCTTTTGCAAGTTATCTCACAAAATGTTGGACCAAGGGGGTGCAAGATGTTCCCATATTGATAGTAGAAATGTGTGCCTTCATACTGGAACATTTCTGATCAGTACGATATAGTAAGTAAAGAGATTCAATAAACCGTCCAACTTCCATAAGATCCTTAGAGCAGTAGTTAACCCTAAAGCTGTAAACATCACCTAGGAATAATCAAAGCTTCAGTTGAAACTTACTGATTAAAGGGTTAGTAACTTAGGGTTTTGAACTGTATTTTTTATATGTTTTGAGCACTTGGCTTTAAGAAGCAATTTGTTTATTCAGACCAAATTCATTGGGCGCCATGTACTAAGCATCAAAGTGACCCTTCGTCTGTATTTCCACGTCAAAATTCGCTCACAGTCTACATCTCTTATTTACCAATCCACGATCAAATTGAAAAACCACTATTTTTCATCAGCGATAGGAATTTTACGCAACTTATCATTCCTAACCCTTTTTTCACTTACTACATGATCGATCGCACATAAATTTGCTATTATCGGAAATTATCAATGTTAAAAGTAATCTGTCCACTACATCTTTCGCTTGATTTGCTTTGCAACCATTTAGGTAGTGAATACAATAGAAAACTATAGGGGTATCAAACTGACGCCAGGTTGAAGTACTTAAGTGAAATGACAAGACTACAATAGTTTCATTATTGGTTTTTGGATCAGTGAATGAATATGGAGACACTTTTACATATGTTTCTATTCAGATTGATTCAATTACGAGGAAGAAGGGCTATACAGGCACTGGGAAATAATGGATTGCCAAGAAGGAGAGGTCGAAGAATGAGAGTCCCTAGAGTTTTCCTTCCTCGTATGGGTTTTCAAGCCCTTTCTGATTGTGAGGTTATCCAGAGATTCTGTTTGGACAAAGACGCTATTATGGAACTTTACAATGAAATAGCAGAATACCTGGAGCCTATGGCAGCGTGTTCACAAGCCATACCCGGACTATTAAAACTGTTGGCAGCCTTACACTTTTTTGCAACGGGTTCATTCATTGTTATCCAAAAAGATTAATTGAATTAATATCCTTAGATGATGAAAATATCGATATACACATATGAATTTTGTTTATGTGGGCTAACATTGAACACTTTGCTTACCTTTTCAAACATATAAATTGATGTGCATGCAATAAAAAGGCTATAAATTGCAAGTAGTATTTATTATTTGAAAAAAAAAACAATATTCAAAAAATAACTTCTTTATTAGTCCATGCTGCCAAACATCAATATAAATACATTTTTTAAAAATGTCACATAAAAGATTGATTAATAATCTAACTTTATTTTGCATTTCAAATATACAGGTTAGATATTAACTATATAACCAAAAAAAATATAACAATCTATAATTACATGACACTATATACTACATTACAAATAAAAAAAAATATACTATGATAACTATATTGAATTAAGACAAACAAATCTACTGAAACCCAAAAATACATAAACCATAAATTATTATTCACATATTTTATTTTTCATCTGTAACAAAAAAATAAATAAACGTAGAATTACAATAAATAGTACACCATTCAAAATAATTTATGAAAATATTTCTAACATTTTACCAATATATAATTTTTTTGGAGAAACACTAAATAACGCAAGATTTAAAAGCTTTATAGATGCGACACACCCATTTAGAAAGTAGCTATGCGGCCAGGAAGGATGAAGAGACTAACCTTTTACATCTGGTGAAATGATAATTCTAGTGTATGTGATGGACCGATATTTTCAAAAACATTTAGATCCCTGCTTTAAAAAAAAAAAAAAAGTTAATAGGATTAAATTATAAATATGATAAACATTTTATCATCAATATGAACCACTAAAAAACAATTTCGGCTTCGGTGTCCTATAATTATAATTTTGATGTACATACTTGCTATTTGAATATATCTATTAACATTATTAATTATTGTTTTTGAATTTTTAATTTTTGTGAATTTCAAAAAACTATAAACATATCTAAGATCTACAATTTGAACAAACTAAGAAACAATGATGTCTGACTGAAACTTTTTTTTCCAAATTTAAAATTTCTTTTATAAATGATTTTATTTATTAAACTATTTACAATACATTTATAAAAATACAAAGTTACGATTCATCCAGCATACTTCACCAATTATTAGAATTGACAATTGTATACCATTTGTTGAATACTAATCAGAATTGTAAAATATTGATTATTTGTATTCAGTATCAGTATCAGATTGTATTCTATTATTTCAATAGATGTATTCTCTTTTTATGCTTTATAAATCAATTTATAAGATTACATTATAAATTAAATAATAGAATATTTATTATTAAACTTAAGTAATTTGACATGTGAAAAAAATAAACAAACAAAATTGATTTATTAATCTTGTTTTTTATATCTGTATTAAATAATTCAGATAAGAAGAAAGAAAATATTTGTGGTGCTCCTCCTCCACGTTATGTAAGGCCTATTCTAAATTTGAAAAAATAGGCCAGTGAGGCTAGATCCCCGCCCTTGCCACTGTCTTTGCTTGACAGAGAATTGTCTCCACAGAAAGGAGGTGTCAGACGCTTAACAATCGTACATACACCTCAAGGTAAAAAGAAACAATGAATAAAATTTTGAAAGTTAATCTTCTTATTAACATAATCATGATTTAGATTATTTTTTTATAATAGAAACCAATAAAAGAGTGATAATAATGAAGACATAAACCTAGGAAGATCCAAACTGATTTCTAAAGCGTTGAAAAACGCCTCCTAGCTCAAGGCATTTTGAAAGTTTTTCATAGTTAGAGAGTACTAGTTTATATGTGTCATATAGATAACATTGTGCTCACTCTCATGGAGTTATTTAGGAGTTGGAACTGAGTGGCTAAACTGCATGTCTGTCAAAAGCACTGAGATAGGGGGGTAGTCTGCTGAGGCTTAGATATAAGGTAATCACAGAGGTAAAATATATATTAAAATAACAGTTGGATATGCAAAACTGATGAATGGGTAATAAAGGGATTATCTATCTTTTTAAATAATAACAATTTTGGTGTAGACTGTACCTTTAAAAAAAATTAAAAAAATAAACTGTTAAGTGTTTAATTGTGTTAATCTGTAATCGTTCATAGATAGTGACAATGATGAAAATAATGATCCTAAAACAATGTCAGTAACTTCACCATCAACACAACTAGGTAAATGTTTGATATCTCTATGCTTTCTTTATAAATAGTGATGTTGCAAACATAAAAAATTGGGTTCGCGAACGGCCGAACGCGGACTTCCGCAAAGTTCGCGAACCGGCGAACCGCCATTGACAATGGGCAGGCGAATTTTAAAACCCACAGGGACTCTTTCTGGCCACAAAAGTGATGGAAAAGTTGTTTCAAGGGGACTAACACCTGGACTGTGGCATGCCGGAGGGGGATCCATGGCAAAACTCCCATGGAAAATTACATATTTGATGCAGAATCTGGTTTTAATCCATAAATGGCATAAATCACCTAACATTCCTAAATTGTTTGGAATAATGTGCTTTGAAACATCAGGTATGATGTTGTATCGATCAGGTAGTGTAAGGGTTACGCCCGCTTCACAGTGACAGACCAAACTCCCCATTTAACGCACCGCAAACAACCGCAAACACTCCATTTGCACAACCGCAAACTCCCCATTTGCACAAGGTTGAATACCAAGCTAGCCATGTCCCGTTCCTTGTCCTCAGTGATGTCATTGAAGGTCTCTTCCTCCACCCAGCCACGTACAACACCAAGGGTCCCTGAAAGGTGACAACAAGCCCCCTGGGACGCCTGCAGTGTTTGGTCTTCCACCTCTTCAAAGCCACCTTCCTCCTCTGACTCCACTTCTTCAGACTCCTCTCTCTGCATTGCCTCTCTCTGCGTTATTATAAGGTGTGTTAAGTAGTACTATTCCTATCAGTTTAATCCCTGTTACGTCCCCTATCCGGGGATGTGTATATGGCATCGATTTTAGGAACCGGGAGATGGAAAAAGATGCTTGGTCTGTCCTCCTACTTCAAATTTGGGGCATTGTGCTTGCAATCTAATGAGCCACCAGATAGGAGTGGTGTGTTAAGTAGTACTATTCTTATCAGTTTAATCCCTGTTACGTCCCCTATCAGGGGATGTGTATATGGCATCGATTTTAGGAACCAGTAGATGGAAAAAGATAATAATAATAATAATAATGGTTGTGCATCACTATGACTCATTACTTCCAACTGATGTGTAAATAACTCCTCTGACAGATCAAGTGAAGCGGCTGTGGTTCTAGTGTTGGTGGTGGCGGCAGGCGGGCGAGTGGTAACTTGAGAGGTGCCCAAAGCTAAGCTGGAGGAGGATGGTGCATCAAGGTTCCAAGCGGAAGCTGTAGAAGATTTGGTGTCCTGTGTTAGCCAGGCAACTATGTCCTCAGAACTGTTCGAGTTTGGGGTACGTGGCCACTGGGCATTATTCTAGGGCCAAAGATAATCACAACATCACGAACACGACGGCCCCTGCGGGGTGGCCTGCCTCTGCCTGTCATTTTTTTTTCAATTAGTGGTACTATGTGTGCAAGCTACTGTGACAACAGATATGAGTGACACTGTGCACGAACGGTTCGCGAACAGTTGTAGAAGTTCGAGTCCGCCATTCGCGAACCAAAATTTTTTAGGTTCGCGACATCACTAATCACAACTACAATCTTCTGTTTGTGAAGAAATTAAACAAATAATGGATTCTCTAAAGAATTTAAATGCCCAGGTTCAAAATCTCTACAACAATTATGTTATGGAAAACATGAAAATAATTTGTGAATTGTAATAAATATTGATACTAATTATATATATATATATATATATATATATATTCAATTTTTTTTTTTACACTTTTATGATATTACAATTGTATGTTTTTAGGTTTAAAAGGTCAATTAAACCAAAAAGTTAAGTTAATGTAGTGGCCAGAAGGACCATCACGGTCATACCTTTTTTTCTAATGATTTTGTGTTTCTTTCTTTATTTTTTACTTCATGTTTTAATAAATATAATTTTTTTTGAATATTTTTTGTCGTTGTGTCACATTTAAAAAAAAAAATATTATTTCAACTCATATAAAAAAAAAAGATAATAAATAAAATAAAAATAGAGACCTTTGGGGGCAGAGTTAGCCATCAAACTAAGCAGTTGCATAAACAGAGAGCTCTGTGTAATTCACATTGTTAAAGTAAAAATGTATATACATTGACCACATCAGAAGCCCTAAATTATAGCTGGACTCAGAGGAAATAACAACTGGACATTTAGTGGTTACCACTACACTCAAGCGGGCAGGGAGACGCCATCCTCATTCCCCTGCAGCACCTGGGAGGAAACTCAGATCGCCTAGCCAGCCTGTACTCCGGAGGGTTGAGGCTCCGCTCCAGAGACAGGGGTTCATTGCCCAAGCCACAACTACCGGGGTATGTACAGTGCAAAACGCTAATACTTCACTAAAATCTTAGAATATCTTCAACACTAGACATACCCCGGACACCCGCAATAATATCCGCAGTTCCGCAGGACATATAGCAGGACCTAACCCCACAAGCTGCAACTGCCTGGGGATACTATTAACTGCCTGGGGGACCACGGTAGAGATAAAAGGAGACAACCTTTAGGCAACACAGCTGTGGCTGGAACGGCTACCATATTTTTTTAAACTATGTAGTAGAACTTTACAACCATCTCCTGTCTGCTGCAATTCAGACACTTCTCGCTGATAACAGAAACACAGACACATACCCTTAGAGTTGTACCCTGCCCAGCTACTCCTATACCAGGCTTACATGAGACACTCTGTCTCCTTTTGGATGCCCCAATGTTTCTTTGAAGTGTAGATACTGACTGCGGCCTGATACAACACACCACTGCTGACTCAGCAATGGCTGCAGGAGAGACTACCCCTACAGGATAGACCAACATAAATACTTGCAGGCTTCCCAATATGAAACCCACAAGGACTAGGAGGGACATAAAAAATAAGAAACAAAACAAAAAGGCCAGCATAACCAAGTGGCCAAGTGACATCAGATACAAGAGACATCAAGAACACAACAGATTTTACAGGGCACTGCAAGACTGCTTTTACGTTAAGCTCTTAGGCAAAACTATAGTACACCGTGGGCTCTTTATACCTTAGGCAAACTTTAGGTTAATAGGCAGTATAACAATAGCTGTGTCAAAGTAATAGGAAAGATATTGCTGCACAACACACAAGCTGTCACTTATTTGCGACACAGGCCCTGCATCTACAGGTCAGACTACACACTGGGTTTTGGAAATCCAGAGAAGAGGACACAGCTATCATAGCTAATATAAACTCCTCTCTTAGCAAAACAGCTTCTTAGAAAGTACCTAGAGAAGCAACATAGGCAGAGGCACCTTTCTAACTCTCTGCTCCACCCGCTCCACTAAGTGATGCCAATCAAGGTGTTTGGCCTATATACCAACGTATATGAATGTAATTTAATGAGGAAAAAATTGCTCCTCAGCTGCCAACTATAGTACTTTCAAAGCAATTGCCTTGTCTTATATCAACATGTAAATACCACTAAAAGGCTGACACCCACCAGTCTAGATGCAGATCGCAACATACTTTACTTAAACTAAGACACCCACAACAACCTACTTCTCCGCTGACAACAGCCATGTCTCACGCATGCAAAAGGAAACAGAAACCCCATTCGACCCCCAAGAGAACAGTAGCAGACAATTTCCAACAATCAAATAGGGCAGCTAATGCTGCCTCAGAAGATGAAGGTTCAGGTAACAGGAGTAGTATAGGCACACACACTGACAGCATGCTGTCGCAACAAGTTGCCCACCTACCAACAGGAGACAATCTCTCTAATAATATGAAGGACTCTATAAAATCTTTACTAGCCTCCCACCACAACTCCTTTTCAAAGAAATTTGACAGGTCTCATGCAGACTTAAAGAGAGATATTGCAGTGATTATCGAGCGTACAGATATGCTCGAGCGTAAACAAGAAGACTTAATGGTCGATCACTCAAACCTCTTAAGCTACTCGCAGAACCTGGCTGGACAATTATCGGAGATAGAAATGAAGCTGGCCAACCTGGAGGACAGGTCCCGCCATAATAACATACACATAAAAGGAATTCCAGAAGTGATACTACCCCAAGAGCTTGAGAACTATCCACAAGACCTTTTCAACAGTGTTCTGGGGCCTTCACTAAATAATGAGGCACTAGTAGACAGAATTCACCGGGACTCAAACCAAGATCAGCAGGCAATGAGAAACCGAGAGGTGTCATTGCTAGGATGCATTACTATACTTTCCGAGAAAAATTGCTCAGAGCCCTGGCTAAGGAAAAGATGCTTCCAGATAAATATGCAGAACTCCAGATATTTCCTGATCTCTCACCCCATACTGTACAACTCTGCAGGCACTACCAGCCCTTCACAAAGATTTTGAGGGACAAGGGCCTTAAATACAGGTGGGGGTTTTCAGTGCAACTGTTCATCAAGAAAAAGGGTCAGCAATATGTGGCTTCCACCCCACAGCAAGCAAGGGAGCTGCTACAAAAATGGGACTTCCTCCCGACATCCTCTGATGACACATCACCAAACCCCAGTAGAACCGAGAGATCTTCAAGTATTTGCTCCTGAGTGGAGGCCCTTACCACAAAGGCCACCCCCGATTATTAAAAGATCTACTGGACTGCTGGCACCTTCCACTCTACAGACATCATAGAAGTCATTCCTAGGTCTTCGTGGGGCATCCCTATTGCCTAGCAACACCTGCAGGGCTTGGGGTCACGCCTGCTACAGGACTCTCCACAACACCTGGACTGCTGCTGGGAATGAGTGAGACCTACACGAAGTGTAGAGAACTTAAGTGATTGTGTTCTTTATTTTTGACAAAATGTTTCATAACAAACTGACCTTTTAGCAGAGATGCTCACACATGGCAACTACATCACCTTGATGTAGTTCCCAGTACTTCAAAAACTCTGTACACTACCCAATCTGTGAGACAGCCTCAAATCCAGAGGGAAAGATAAGAGGGGTAGCAATTTTGATCAGTAGAGAAATAAAATGCACAATAGAACATATTGAAAAATATACAGAAGGCCGATTTATTGTAGTGGTCTGCACCCTTAATGATATAATGTTTACTTTAGTTTCAATCTATGCCCTTAATACCCAACAGTTACCATTTCTGAGAGGTCTACTTGAGTGTATTGAACAACTCAAGAGAAGCCATCTGTTAATAGGGGGCGACCTGAACCTAGTATGGGACCTATAACTAGACAAAAGATACACAATGACTTCCCACGAAGATAGAAACATATCTTCCACCTCCAGCGCCTTTTGTAAGCTTATGTACCAATACAATCTATTCGATATTTGGCGGTGCCTATGCCCCACAGAAAGGGACTTTACCCATCGCTCAAAGGCCCATGGTTCATATTCGCGCATAGACTTCCTACTGTGTAACCCATGGACTTTAGACAGCTTTGGCAGGGCTGACATACAAACCTGCACCTGGTCGGATCATGATATGGTCCGCTCTGACCTTACCCTGCTACAGATGTCTTCATCACAACCCTCTTGGAGACTCCATAACTATTGCCTGACTGATAGCGAAATCCCAGAGCTTATAAAAACCATCCAAGAGTTTATAGAACACAATTACAAGGATTGCGTCAACATAGACATGGTATGGGCGGCACTCAAAGCATATCTTAGGGGATACTTTATTAAAAAGACTGCACAATCACGCAAAAAAGCTGGACACTCCCTAGCAAAAATGTACGGGAATCTCCGTACATTAGAAGCTGCAAACAAACAGACTCCCAGGCCTGAGATAGCCCAACAGATAGGGCTTATCAGAGAGGAAATTACCGGACATGAGACTTTGAGAGTACAAGATAATTTATACAAACTTAAGCAGAAATATTACTATAAGGGTAAAAGAGCTGACAGGTTATTATCAAATAAACTTCGTATGTGGACCTAACACCAGTGAATTGCGCAACTCAAAACACCTGGAGGTAGATTTCACTCGCTGAAAGATATCGGGCATGCATTTGTGGTGTACTACGCCTCCTTGTACAATCTTTGGGGGACCGAACAGACCCCCAATGCTGATATAAGCGGCATCCAAGTGTTCCTAAAGGGACTTAATCTCCCTCAATTTACGGCGGCAGCCAGAGACGAGTTAAAAGCGACATTTGCACTCGATGAAGTTAAGGCAGCGATACAGAACCTCACACCCCATAAAGCCCCAGGCCCTGATGGCTTTACGGTCACTTTTTACCAGAGACTAGAACCCATTATTTCTCCTTTAATGCTTAAGTTCTTCTCCAGTGTGGCGGACAAGGGACATTTCATGTCCGAATTTTTGGAGGCTAACATCATTACCATCCCCAAAGAGGGAAAAGACCTGATGCTTTGCTCCAGCTACAGGCCTATCTCTCTAATAAATGTTGATGCCAAAATATATGTGAAAATCTTATCGCTTAGACTAGGGAAACACCTGCCAACGATCGTTCATTTAGATCAGGTAGGGTAGACAGGGATCCGACAATACTCGCCTGCTGAACTTTTTTTCGGAATTGGCAGATATGGGCCTTCCTTTAATCACCCTGTCCCTTGACAATGAGAAGGCATTCAATAGGGTGAGATGGGAATACTTATTTCAAACCCTTGAAGCATTTGGGATCCTTGATTTCTTTTGTATAGCAACAAAAGCTTTATATTCGACCCCATCTGCCTTGATTAAGGGAGTAGGATTCTGCTCCCCCAGAATCTAGATAACGAACGGCACGAGACAGGGGTGTCCCGTGTCTCCGCTCTTATTTGTGTTGGCAATAGAACCTTTAGGAGCCACAATCAGGGGTAACCTAGACATCCATGGCCTACAGTTACATGACATAGTACAGAAACTAGCACTATTTGTAGATGACCTTACAATATTCCTTACCGACACTTTGACATCCCTCCCAGCCCTAATGTCCATTTTGAAATTTTTCGGTGGTTTATCCATTTATAAATTAAATGTAGATAAATCAAAAGCCTATTCCATAAATCTATCAGAGGCAGAGCAGGCTGGCATCCAAAAACTATACTCCTTCAAGTGGTCTGTGAGGGGGATGCAGAACCTGGGAGTTTACCTCTCTCACATAAAGTCAGCGGTTTTACGGGAAAACTATGAAACACTGAGAGCAGTTAGATCTCTTCTAAGTTCCAAGAGATACAATGAGGTTTCATGGATGGGTAGAGTAGCTTCCCTTAAGATGATGATCCTCCCTAAACTCATGTATCATGTTTTTGGTGCATCCCAATACCAGTCCCAGCATCACTTATCCATAAATTTCAAGCTGCCTTTAATTCCTATGTCTGGAACAATAAGAGACCCCGGGTGGCAGTGCATATACTTCAATCACCGGTAGAGAAAGGAGGAATAGGGCACCCAAGCATCAAACTCTAACATGAAGTGGCAATGGTGTCCCATATATCTGCATGGGGACCTGACCTCCCGCCCACAAGATGGAGGGAGCTGGGGAAGGCCTCCCTACCAGCCTACATTGATCTATCAGATCTCTTATGGCTCCCCCCACCAACAGGGGAAGATACATATAGCCAACGACATAGTAAAAGGGTGCCAGAAGACCTGGTTTAAGCTGCACCATAATAGACTGATTGCTCCTCATCCCTCACCTATGCACTCAATCAATGTGCTACTTAGGGGACTCCCTGACACACATGCCACTGCTTGGGCACAAACCGATATAGCTTACCTTCGAGACTTCTATACTGACAATAAGCTGCGCTCACACTTAGACATGATGTCCTCCCCAGCGTTAGCCCCCAAACTCAGATTTGACTTACTGAGACTAAGATCTCTAATGCATTCTTGGGGTTTTCTAGAAGACAACATAAGGGACCCTACCCCCTGGGAAACTAGATGGATAAACAATCTCCAGCTCTGCAAGCTGTTGTCAACCCATTATCAGTGTCTGTTAGGAGACTCTATCCCTCTTAAGACAGTACATATAGAGGCGTGAGAGAAAGAGTTGCAACAAATCTACCACCTTGATGAATGGATCAAAGCTATTACCCAGACTAAGAAGGCAATACATTGTATTACATTGTACGAGCTATATTTCAAATTAATAACTAGAAGGAACCTTGTGGCAGTCAAACTACAAAAGCTCTACCCTGGGCACTCTCCTGAGTGTTGGAGGGGATGTGGGAAAAGGGGACTCCCTTTCATATCTGGTGAACATGCCCAAAGCTGAGCAGTTATTGGACGAGGATTGGGGCAGTTTGTGAAGAGCTGGGTATTTTGAAGGATCTAGGGCCAGCACTAGCATTGCTGCACATAGGCAAAGAGAAGCTCCCACTACACAAGCAATTTCTGTTAATTTACATTCTCACGTCAGCCAAATTATTGATTGCGTGAAACTGGAAAAAAAATCTCCCTTCCGAAATGGCAGGTAGTAGCTGATTGCATAAACTACATCAAAAACATGGAAGACTTTGTTTACAGAGTCAGGCAACAGACTAGTGACTTTTGCCTTATATGGGAACCCTGAGAGATCCTCATGGTTACCAAGAGACCCTAAATGGTTAGAGACAGACGAAAGGTGCTGCCCCTCTCTTATCAGTCTGACTGGTCCCTCCTTCCAGTACTCACTTTACACTGACATCTCCCTACCCCTCCTGGATAGTTATTGACAGTGACCTCAAGGAGAAGAAATTGATCTATAGATCTATATCTCACACATATTCCCTGCATAACCACTGTAACCGCCAAATAATACTGACTTAACAATGACGGGAATAGAGGACTGTCTCTTCTTCCAAGTCCCTACTAATACCTCCCCGATATCTTATCTATCTAGATACCCCCCTATCCTTCTCTAATTTTGATTAAGAAGATGCATTAGAATGAAAGCTTCATAATATCTATGTCAATGTTATAGGTCAAGTACTACTCCTTTGAGTAGTTCTGTTATCTCTTCAAAAACCCCAAAGGTGTGCTACTGTATTAAAGAATGTTGAATTTAAGTCTGTAATTGGATTTTCGTAAAGCCTCTGTAAAAACGAGGTTGCAAAAATATCCCCTTATCCTTATGTATTGTTTTTCTGATCTTTGTCTTGATTTCCGAAGTGAATGCATAAGTTGTACTGTTGAATATTTACCTCAATAAAAAGACTTTGGAAACGTAAACATATGTACAAATAACAATAATAAGTTAAACCATTCAACTAGTATAAACAAGTAACCTAATAAGGGTTAACTGAACTAATGGAACCTTTATCTCTTAGGATCAGGCGGCTCTCGGTTCTGCTGTCTATCTCTTATGATATCTAACATAGACTGCATAGTAGTTTGAACCATATTCATGTTATTTTTGGTTATTGCCAAGGCCCTGGTTATTTGCAGGTTCCTTTCCCTGTCCATTTCTCTTTGCCACTGAAAGATTTCACGGTCCAATTCCAATCGTTACTGAATAAAGTTATCAAATCTTTCTAAATTTGCAGACAAAATATCCTGAACCTGTCTACTGTCTGTTCTATATCCTCTTGCAAGATTTAGCATTTTATTGAGAGCAGCATCTTCCAATGGTGCAGGCTCTTGGAGTATGGGTTGAGCAGGTGCATGTTCCAAAGCTTCAATTTCCTGCTCTGCAACAACATCATGAGGTGAATTTGGATTGTCATCGTCATCTGAGGGGTTAGCTACAGGCTCATGAATAGCAAAATCCTGACTTTTGTCATCTGTGAGAGGTCAGGAGTTAAGATTCCAAGGTCTGGAGATCTAACATCTGGACTATGTGCTCTAACAGGAACAAGATTCAGAATCCCCTCTCTAGAAGAATCATCCTCCTCTTCGATATCTAACAAAGAAAAAAAATGTTAGAATTTGACATCTATAAATAAAACTATAAAAAGAATACAAGCCAAACAATATGTAACATCAGATTACACACATTGTTCCTATAGTAATGGTGGGGAGTTTATGGTTAAACAGTTTCACTATACATAAGAACTATATACAGTACTGGTGGCTATAAAATGTCACTACTCTAGTTGTTATATGTAAATAATTTGCAGTTTTTGTCAGGCCAGCCATATCACTCTTAGAGAATTGTCCTTGAATGCATTGATATTTTTTTTTATTTTTAGCCATTGGTGTTTAGGTGTGTGTTTGAATAAGTGTATATGTAAGTATTCCACAAGCTGTGTATTTATGAAGTTATCTTTTTTTTTCTATTTTTTTTTGGTAAACCAAGATATTACAGACCTTGTGACTAAATTAAGTGGGGTAGGGCATTTTTGAACAATGTCATTATAAATATCCACTATTATCAGTACTGGTGGCTGTATCATCTTGTCCCTTTATGAAAATAATTGGAAGTGTATTCACACAGTTATTTGAGTCTTTGTTTTTGTTGTTAAACAAGGAGATTAAAGGCCTTCGTCATAAATAAGTGTGGTTTGGCATGATTAAACAATGTCAATATATAATCACATTACATACAGTATTGGGTGGATATAACATGAAACAGACTAAAGTGTTCACTATATGAAGTAAAGGGGCATTTACGGTTAGTCTATCCATCACACTATATACATTCAAAATTATTTTTATTTTTTTGGCACTTTATACAGAAATAAGGGTTCTGATCATCTCATATTTACTTTCAAAAAATAACTTTCCATCAAAAAGTGGTGCAGAATCTGTCATCATAGACCTTAATAGACGTCCAACATCCACTGCAAAAATAAATAAAAAGGAAATATTAATAATTAATTTAAAATAAAATATTGAAACATGTATATATAAGTGAATTCAAACAATATACCTGAGCTTCTAGTGTACTGCTTCTTACATCTGGAAGGGTATCAGCAGATGATAGGCTATGGCTTGTATTTGTCGTAGAGCTAATATATTGCCCATGTTGTGGTGGTTGTCTAATATTCACATTTTCAATTTGATGTGATGTCAACGGACTTGGTTCCTGTCCTATGGAGGTAGATGGGGTGTTGACACAAGCAGAAGTCGATCATCGAACAGAACCACCTATGAAATACAAAAAAACTATTATAATTAACACTATCTTTTCATTATTCATAATTAAATAACATATGACATATCTGGCATGTATGTATCTTTATTGAGGCAGGCACATTATTGAGACACATGGAAAGATCCATTGGATGTGTAAGTATGCACCAATTTAACAACACTAAAAATGTATAATTAAAAATTTAAAAAAACATGAAACCCAATGTGGAACTCATGATTGTTATATCAAATTCAAATAAAATCCATTATAGTTGTATATTGTATTATCTAATTTCAACATTAAAGTTGAAAAATTAAAGAAATTAAAGAATTGTAACATTAAAGAAAAAGATAACCAGAGAATCAAATTACATAATCTAATTTATTATTTTTATTTTGTAATATTCTATTGCATATATAAATGAGGCAAGATACATTCTTGGGTTTCATATAGCTGTAACTCTAATTGAAATGATAAATGGATGTAGCATTGGTGTGATTGATAAAGAGTGTGGACAGGTTAGGGGAGCACTGATTGTGTTTCTTAAAAAATATATGTTAAAAAATAGTGTTAAATAACTGTGTAATCAGTATATATATGAGACGCAAATGGTATTTTAAAACGCAATGTATATTTTAAATCGTATTTGTACGATATGATCAAAAAGGGTATTGTGGATACAATACTGAGGTAAGAGATGTGTTAAGTAAATAAATCACTATTTATTTGATAGAGTTTGAATGATCTAAAAATGTGATGTACAGAGGAAAAACAATGCAATATAGATTAAACAAATTTATTAAAATAGTATACTCTATCAAAAAGAGTGATTATATAGACTAAATGTTAAAAAGTGATGATATTAAATGGAAACAATAAATCGACAAAATGAATCAGATATCAAATGTATCAGTAGAGTGATCATAAGAATATATATTCTCACTGCAACATGTTTTGCAGTGAAACAATATTCTAGATGTACTATTAATATGATAGACAAATTAGCAAAATGTTTACGGTTAAAAGCACTTATATTAAAATGCTGAGCTCAATCAAAAATAAGAATTACACTGCAGTGGATAAAAACAAACACTCTTGTAATTGTATTTAGTATTTTAAAAAAGAAACCTTGTTGTATGGCCAAAAGTTAAGGATAGATGTAAGTTCTGTATGTGTAATTTTTGTTTGGGAAATGCAAGGAACTCTGATAAAAGTACCTGTGCCGTTGTCTCTCTGTTTCTCAAAACAATAACAAACCGTTACAGGTTGTAGCTGTGTGTCCGTCTTTTTGATACAGATCCATAGTGGGAGACATGTGTTCCGACCTGAACTTCCGGGTTACAGCTGATGGCGGGTCACTAGTAGTGACGTGTGATGATGGCCACTGATAGGATAAAGAAGAAAAGCCCTTATGCTTTCCAGAAGTTATTATAAAAGTGGGCAATTCTGGTGTGCAGGAGTTCCTTTTGCGGGTCACTAGTAGTGACGTGCGTTGTTGATTGCTGATAGGATAAAGAAGAGAAGAACTTATGTTTTCAAAAAGTAATTATGAAAATGGGCAATTCCGGTGTGCAGGAGTCCCTTTATACAAATCAAAACCGCTCTGTGTAGATTGCGGGATATTGGTTCTGGGCCTGACTTCTGTGATTGAAGTTGGTTTCGGGTGCTATTAGTAATAGCTTTCTTGCTCGCCTTTTTGTTGTTAGAGCTTCTGTGAGCTACTGTTGCAGCTTCCAATGGCAAACACAGTTGACACAATAGAAATGGATCTTAACTCAGTAAGACCGATGTAGACTAGTTAGCAGAGCTGTTGTTTCTTGGGCAAATCTACGCGTTTCGGCTGGGGGCCTTTATTAAGATGCCCATTAAGTCTCTGAACAGTTCTTATATAGAGTTTAGGGTTTATCCCTATTGGTGGAAAATGTTTTGTATTGGTTAATCGTATCGATCTCCAATTATTTCTGGTTTACACACAGTTATTTGTGGGGGGTTTTGGACAATTTGACATAATATAAACAAGGTTTAAACAAAGTACAAACAATTATGTTAATATTCCTATGGGAGTGGAATTCTAGTTGACTTTGCTTTGTGCTTTATAATTAACAAGTAAAAATGAAAATAAAAAATAAACCATAAGAAGAGTCAGTGTATTGAATGTATAGAGGGCTATGAGTAAACTTTTCTTTAAAGATTTTTCTAATGATCTGCTTGTTTGGGATTATGTTAATACACTTATGAAAATGAGATTTGTTAATGTAAATGCTGTAAGTGAAACTCTTTTAAAACGGTCTTTTAGGTTTTGGCAATGTATATTATGTCCTATAGTAGGCTACTTGTTGGTGAATGTGCTAATAGACAAGTGCAAATGGGATTTGTTTTTATGTAATGTGGTATACAATTTCCTATATAGACTCTATTAATAATATTAAGTTTGAACTTCTAGTGATATTAAGATTATTTTAAATAATCTGTCTATGATCTAGTGATTAAAAATAATCATACTTAAAATTAGTATGAAAATGTTTTGTGTGTGAAGGAGTGTGCAGGATTATACATTTATAAAATGTTTAAAAGATTAGAGGATAGATTAAAGGAGCTGGGCATTTATTTAAAGATCTATAAGGATGTTTTAGTTAGATTGGGGACTTAAATTAGGAAATTAAGATCGAATGCCATATTTAACCCATGTGGATATAAGGTTTTAAAGGCATACATGTATTCTGCTTCTTTTCTTAGAAGATAGTGTTCTATATTTCCACCTCTTGGGCTTAGAAAAACTTGTTTTTAATCCCCAGAATTTCATATGGCTTGTATTACCCTGGTGAATTTCTGTGAAATGTTTATATAAATTTGTGTTGGTTGCTTTGTGTTCAATGAGATGAAGATGTTCTCTTATTCTGTCTTTCAACATTCGGCTTGTTTGGCAAAAATATTGGTGGCCACATAAGCATTGGATACAATAAATTAAATTTCTATGAGAGCAATGTATAATCTATTTTATATTATTATATATTATTATATTATTAAAATTATTATTGTTAATTGATTTTATAGTTTTAATTTTTGTACTATATTTACACGATTTGCATGAAATGCAAGGAAAAAAACCTTCTATTTTTTCTTTTTTGAGATTAATGTCCACAAAATTGTTATTACTTCTATTTTTGAATTCACTAGGTGATAGTATGCTTTTTAAATTTTTTGCTTTTTGAAAAATGATATCTTGGTGGTTCTTAATTCTTTGTCCTAGGATTTGATCTTTTTTGATATAATGCCAGTGTTTAGTGAGGATCTTTTTAATTTTGTGATGTTGTGAACTATATTACATTATAAATGGTATGAAAAAAGGATCTTCTATTCTGTGATTAGGATATGGTTTAGATTTAGGATTTAATATTAGATCTCTGTCCATTTCTAGGACTTCTTGTTTGGCTTTCACCAAGATATAAGGGTTGTATCGCTTTCCTTTGAATCTTTGTGTTAAAATTTCAGATTGTATTGTGAATTGGTTAATATCTGAACAATTTTTTCTGATTCTGAGATATTGCCCTTTGGGGATGTTTGTCTTCCATTTATTTAAATGGCAACTGTCGTTATGGATATAATTGTTAGCATCTGTTTTTTTAAAAAAAAGTATCTGGTCTTAAGTTCCCTTTCCTTGATCTCAATTTCTATGTCCAAAAAGTGGATTAGATTTGCGCTGAATTCATTAGTGAAACTCAGACCTAAGATATTGGTGTTTATATCCTCTATAAATAATTCCAGCAGTTCTGAGTCACCTCTCCAGATAATATATAGGTCATCTATATAGCGACAGTAATGCACAAGGTTCACCCCCCATTGGCCTTCATCGATAAAGCTTTTTTCAAAGAAACCCATAAAGAGGTTCGCATAACTGGGGGCGAACCTTGTGCCCATCGCTGTACCTTTAAGTTGTAAATACATATCTCCATTAAAGAGAAACAAATTGTTGTACAGTATAAATTTTATACAATTTAATACAAATTTATTTTGTTCTTTGTTTAAATCTAAATCTTTATCCAAATAATGTTTGGTTGCTTCTAGCCCTTTTTGGTGGTCTATATTTGTATACAATGAATTGACATCACATGTCACTAAAAGATAATTATCTTTCCATAATATGGTTTTTAAATTATTAAACAATTGAGTGGAATCTTTAAGATAAGAAGGAAGTTGTGTAACATAATTCTGTAGAAAAAAAGTCAACATATTGGGAAAGGTTTGAAGTTAATGATCCTATGCCCAATATGATTGGGTGTCCAGGGGGTCTAGTGAGGTTTTCATGAATTTGGGGCAGAATATAAAGTGTAGGGGTAATAGGATTTTTAATATTGAGAAATTCAAATTCATTTTTTGTTAATAAACCTAAAATCAGTGCTTCTTCTAATGATTTTCCTAGTTTTTGTGTTTGGCTTTTAATGGGATTGTTTGAGAGTTTTTTACATGTAGTTTTATCTTTTAGTAATCTATTTGTTTCTTCTAGGTAGTATGAAGTGTCCATGATGACAATTGCACCACCTCTGCAGGTTTTATTGTGATATTCTTATTCTTTTTAGTTCTTTTTTACCATTTCTTCAAATAGCCTAAAGTGCTCACTTTTTTCATAAGTCAGAACGAAAATGGATGGGGCTTTCAAATCTGTATATTTTTAAGTGGATTTGTTCCCCTTTAGAATTTTATTTTCCATTGGATTTTTAATGAAGTATCTTTTTAGGGTTAATTTATGAATTAATTGGTTAATGTTGTTTAGAGTTTCAAACTTATTTAATTTACAAGAGGGAGCAAAGGATAAACCTCTATTTAATATTGTTTCTTGTGCAGTATTTATAAAGTGTTTGCTTATGTTGAATACTCCAGTATGTTTTATTTCTGTCTTTTTTGGTGTTTTGTCTATGTTGTCCTCTGCCCCTCCTACCTCTAATTCTCTTTTGCTTCTTAAATTTCTTTGCAGCATTATTTGATAATTAATCATTCTTGATGTACCTTCCCCTGAGGGGGAGTTCTCTAAAAAAAACTTTCTGGTGTATTTGATGGTGTGTTTGATGAGGATTAGGGGTATTTATTTCTTCTTGTTCTGTTTCTAAGGGTTGAAATATATTTTTAACTGGTACTCTCCAATTATGATGTGTGCTAGAGTGATTTTTACTCTGATGATTAGTATTTTGATGTTGTTGTTTATATGAGTGATGATTAAAGTGTCTCTGATTGTAGTTAATTGTATGGTTGTTGTAATTTTAGTCTCTCCATCTTTGATTATGATCATCTCTGTAGTGAAAATGATCTATAGTGTTATCTGGATCTATGTGGGAATAGTCTCTTCTATTAAAATGTTCTCTCCTACTTTCATATTGCCAATATCTATTTGGGTTAGGATTATATTCATTTGAATTTCTGTATCTTTGTATTTTGTCTGCTCTTTCTAAAGTTGAATTAGATTCTCCTTTATTTCTATAATTAGTATAGTATTGATTATTAGTTTCCATTTTGTTTTCAGAATTACTATGGTTAGTGTTAAACATAGAGTGGGTTTTCTTATAATTTCTTATTGTATTATCATTATACCTGAAATGTTCATTTTTATTTTTCACAAAAATCTTTTGCTTTGAAGTATTGTGTGAATATTATACAGTTGGCCTAGAGTATATTGATTGCCTTTACCAAAAATATGGGCTAAATCTTTTTTTGGTATTTGGGGTAGGGGTATCGATATTGGGATCAGTTTCAATTAAAATTTCAGGTTCTTGTTAACTTTCTGAATAATCATCTAGGTCTCTATTGTAGTTGGAGAGTCTGCTATCTAGAATACTTTCTTTAAACTTAGAAATATTACTCAATATATCTTTTTGGAGATTTAAAAATTCTGTGTTATTCTCAAATGGCTTTAAATTGATTTTGTGTCAATATCGGCTTTAATTTCTTTTAAAGATATATTTCTGGATTTTACTATGATTTTCATTAATCCTATGGAAGCCATTTCCAGAACTTAGAACCATTCATCAGAAAGATCACTAGTGAGTGTAAAAGGGCAGTTTTTCTTTCATCTTAGTCCTCTAGGGACCATATTATTATCAATATATCTTTGAGTATATTTAATTTCTATGGTATTTTTTAGTTCTCTAATTAAAAGATTCTCAAAAATTTTACATAGGTCTTGTAGATTTCTGGGGGTGTTTGTAGAGATATTAGTATAAGTGTAATCATTATCAAGAGCAATATTTTGAAGTATTGCATCTCTTTGGGCAAATATATCCATATTGATAATATTTAGAATTTTATATCTTTTCTGTTAATTAAGACAGTGGTATTAGACTATTTAATTAAAAATATGTATATGTGTTTTTCAGAAATAATTTCTTTTTCTAAGATGAGGTGTATCTCTAACTCAAAAAAAGGTTATAAGGTAAAGTGAAAAAAGCAAATATGAGTGAGTGCACCTATAAATGTAATGATTCTAATAAAAAAAACTGCTTCATCCCTAGATAAACATAAGTTCCTCCAAACAAATGTCAGGTGTGAAATAGTGTGAACAGGTTAGGGGAGCACTGATTGTGTTTCTTAAAAAAATATGTGTTAAAAAATAGTGTTAAATAACTGTGTAATCAGTATATATATGAGACACAAATGGTATTTTAAAACGCAATGTATATTTTAAATCGTATTTGTACTATATGATCAAAAAGGGCATTATGGATACAATACTGAGGTAAGAGATGTGTTAAGTAAATAAATCATTATTAATTTATTTGATGGAGTTTGAATGATCTAAAAATGTGATGTACAGAGGAAAAACAATGCAATATCAATTTAGTATACTCTATCAAAAAGAGTGATTATATAGACAAAATGTTAAAAAGTGATGATAATAAATGGAAACAATAAATCGACAAAATGAATCAGATATCAAATAAATCAGTAGAGTGATCATAAGAATATATATTCTCACTGCAACATGTTTTGCAGTGAAACAATATTCTAAATGTAATATTAATATGATAGACAAATTAGCAAAATGTATACGGTTAAAAGTACTTATATTAAAATGCTGACCTCAATCTAAAATAAGAATCACACTCCAGTGGATAAAGTCAATCAAACACTCTTGTAATTGTATTTAGTGTTTGAAAAAATGAAACCTTGTTGTATGGCCAAAAGTGAAGGATAGATGTAAGTTCCGTATGTGTAAATTTTGTTTCGGAAATGCAAGGAACTCTGATAAAAGTACCTATGTCATTGTCTCTCTGTTTCTCATATAATAACGAACCGTTACGGGTTGTAGCTGTGTGTCTGTCTTTTTGTTACAGATGTGGGAGAAATGTGTTTTGACCCGAACTTCCGGGTTACGGATGATGGCGGGTCACTAGTAGTGACGTGTGATGATGATCGCTGATAGGATAAAGAAGAAAAGCCCTTATGTTTTCCAAAAGTTATTATAAAAGTGGGCAATTCTGGTGTGCAGGAGTTCCTTTTGTGAGTCACTAGTAGTGACGTGTGTTGATGATCGCTGATAGGTTAAAGAAGAAAAGCCCTTATGTTTTCCAAAAGTTATTATGAAAATGGGCAATTCCGGTGTGCAGGAGTCCCTTTATACAAATCAAAACCGCTCTGTGTAGATTGCAGGATATTGATTGCAGGCCTGACTTCTGTGGTTGAAGTTGGTTTCGGGTGCTATTAGTAATAGCTTTCTTGCTCGCCTGTTTGTTGTTAGAGTTTCTGTGAGCTACTGTTGCAGCTTCCAATGGCAAACACAGTTGAAACAATAGAAACGGATATTAACTCGGTAAGACCGATGTAGACAAGTTAGCAGAGCTGTTGTTTCTTGGGCAAATCTACGCTTTTCGGCCGGGGCCTTTATCAAGATGCCCATTAAGTCTCTGAACAGTTATTATATAGAGTTTAGGGTTTATCCTTATTGGTGGAAAATGTTTTGTTTTAGCCAATTGTATTGATCTCCAATTATTGCTGGTTTACACACAGTTATTTGCGGGGTTTTTAGGGCAATTTGACATAATATAAATAAAGGTTTAAACAAAGTACAAACAATAATGTTAATATTCCTATGGGAGTGGAATTCGAGTTGACTTTGCTTTGTGCTTTATAATTAACAAGTAAAAATGAAAATAAAAAATAAACAATATGAAGAGTCAGTGTATTGAATGTATAGAGGGCTATGAGTAAACTTTTCTTTAAAGATTCCTCTAATGTACTATAGTAGGCTACTTGTTGGTGAATGGGCTAATAGACAAGTGCAATTGGGATTTGTTTTTATGCAATGTGGTATATAATTTCCTATATAGACTCTGTTAATAATATTAAATTTGAACTTCTAGTGATATTAAGATTATTTTAAATAATCTGTCTAAGATCTAGTGGTCTAAAAGATAGAACCAAGATTAAAGAGAAAGTGATTAAAATTAATCATACTTAAAATTAGTATGAACAATTTTTGTGTGTAAAGGAGTGTGAAGAATTATAAATGTATAAAATGTTTAAAAGATTAGAGGATTGATTAAAGGAGCTGGGCATTTATTTAAAGATCTATAAGGATGTTTTAGTTAGATTGGGGACTTAAATTAGGAAATTAAGATCAAATTCCATATTTAACCCATATGGATATAAGGTTTTAAAGGCATAAATGTATTCTGCTTCTTTTCTTAGAAGATGGTGTTCTATATTTCCACCTCTTGGGCTTAGAAAAACTTTTTTTTACTCATCAGAATTTCATATGGCTTGTATTACCCTGGTGAATTTCTGTGAAATGTTTATATAAATTTGTGTTGGTTGCTTTGTGTTCAATGAGATGAAGATGTTCTCTTATTCTGTCTTTCAACATTTGGCTTGTTTGGCCAAAATATTGGTGGCCACATAAGCATTAGATACAATAAATTACATTTCTATAAGAGCAACATATAATCTCGTTTATATTAATAAAATTATCATTGTTATTTGTGATAAATAAAGAAAAATGTGTTATTGTTATTTGTGATTAATAAAGAAAAATTGATCACATGAACGCTCATATAAAGGAACACTGAACAAAATTATCGGTTGTGATTCATATAAAGCATGCTTTTTCCATCAATTTACAAATGTTATTACATTATAGATAAAAAGCTACATAAAAATAATAGATAGTAGTTGTTAAATTTTAAAATTGATTAAAATGGCATGCTGAATAACAATCACTAAATTAATATTTTTTTGTTTATTGTCCCTTTAAGGATGATGCATTTAGCATTTTTTATTGCAAATTACATTATTGGCGCACAATAAACCCAAACATAAAATAATTGAAAAATACAAAATAGTTCGTCAAAACTAATAAAAATACATAATAATTGAACAATAGTTTTAAGGGTTGTATGTAGCCATGAATTTAAAATTAAATAAAGCTTTGAAAAATACAGTACATCCTATATAATAATTGGCCAAGTATGTTTGTCAGATGCAGTCATGCGCAGTAGAGACTGCACGTGACAAACATACCTGGCCTTAATCATTGTCGGCTTGGAGAGGTGAGTGACAGCTGTGAGATAGAGAGCGCGAGGTACACAAACAGCTGTGAGGTCTGGGGAGCGTGAAGTAAGCTGATTGAAACAGCCTGTGGCAAGAGATATGGAGCGTGAGCTACTCAACAGCTGTGAGGTCTGCTGCGTACTCCCCAGAACTCACAGCTGTTTGTGGCCGATGGGAGCGTTGCGATCGGGGCGTGGCCGGACGGCGTGAGGGGGGTGTCCGGGCAGATGTCACCCCAATGGGGAGTGGCCGGCGGGGTCCCGCGATGGGGGCGTGGCCAAAGAGACAAAGGCTTTCAATGAAGACAGAGCCAGAGAAGGAGCAGGAGAGGGGGGGGAGAAGAGCAGGAGAGGGGGGAGAAGGGCCAAAGAGGGGGGGAGAGATCCAAAGAGGGGGGAGAGAGAGAGCCAAAGAGGAGAGAGAGCTAAAGAGGAAAGAGAGCCAAAGAGGAAAGAGAACCAAAGAGGAGAGAGAGCCAAAGAGGGGGGAGAGCCAAAGAGGGGGGGAGAGCCAAAGAGGGGGGAGAGAGAGCCAAAGAGGGGGGGAGAGCCAAAGATGGGGGAGAGAGCCAAAGGGGGGGAGAGAGTCAAAGGGGGGGAGCCAAAGAGGGGGAAGAGAGAGAGCCAAAGAGGAAAAAGAGCCAAAAAGGAGAGAGAGCCAAAGAGGGGGGAGAGAGAGCCAAAGAGGGGGGGGGGGGGAGAGCCAAAGAGGGGGGGGGGAGAGAGCCAAAGAGGGGAGAGAGAGCAAAAGGGGGGGGAGAGATAAGGGGGGGGAGAGAGCTAAATGGGGGGGAGAGCCTAAGGGGGGGGAGAGAGAGAGCCAAAGAGGAAAGAGAGCCAAAGAGGAGAGAGAGCAAAAGAGGGGAGAGAGACAAAGAGGGGGGAGAGAGAGCCAAATAGGGGGGGCAGAGCCAAAGAGGGGGGGAGAGCCAAAGAGGGGGGGGAGAGCCAAAGAGGGGGGGAGAGAGCCAAAAGGGGGGGAGAGAGCCAAAGAGGGGGGAGAGAGCCAAAGAGGGGGGAGAGAACAAAAGAGGGGGGAGAGAGCCAAAGACGGGAGAGAGAGAGCAAAATAGGGGGGGAGAGAGCCAAAGAGGGGGGGGAGGAGCCAAATGGGGGGAGAGCCAAAGAGGGGGGAGAGAGAGAGCCAAAGAGGAGAGAGAGCAAAAGAGGGGAGAGAGCCAAAAAGGGGGGAGAGAGAGCCAAAGAGGGGGGGGAGAGCCAAAGAGGGGGGGAGAGCCAAAGAGGGGGGAGAGAGCCAAAGAGGGGGGGGGAGGACCAAAGAGGGGGGAGAGCCAAAGAGCGGGGGGAGAGCCAAAGGGGGGGGGAGAGAGCCAAAGGGGGGAGAGCCAAAGGGGAGGAGAGAGCCAAAGGGGGGGGGGAGAGCCAAAGAGGGGGAGAGAGAGAGCAAAAGAGGGGAGAGCCAAAGAGGGGGGGGGGGAGAGAGCCAAAGAGGGGGGGGGAGAGCCAAAGAGGGGGGGGGGAGCCAAAGAGGGGGGGAGAGCCAAAGAGGTGGGAGAGAACAAAAGAGGGGGGAGAGAGAGCAAAAGAAAGGAGGGAGACAGCCAAAGAGGGGAGAGAGAGAGCAAAAGAGGGGAGAGAGAGAGCAAAGGAGAAGGGGGAGAGAAAGCAAAAGAGAGGGGGGAGAGAAAGCAAAAGAGAGGGGGGAAGAGAGAGCAAAAAAGAGAGGGGGGAGAGAGCAAGGGGTGGGACCACTGTACTGCAAAAAATGGCCCGTGTACACAGGCTTTAGTACTAGTTAGATATATTTCGATAATTTTAAAAATTTGTGGACAAGAGTATGGCGCACATGCAGTAACAACTTGAATGCTATATGATACGTTATATGACGCTTGAAAAAAGCAGTAGCTATGTGAATGTTTACAAGATAGCACATTAAACAATGGTTAACAAAAAAAATTAAATCATTAACATAAGAGACACATTTTTGGTGCAGACAATTAAACAATAAATTTGAATTTTGACATTAATTTATAATTACCTCGAATATCGCTATCACAGTCATTGGTGATGCACTCAATGACCTCCGTGCCAAGCCTCTGGAGAACTTTTCTTTCAAAGTCAATCAAATCTGCGACATAAGATTGTCCACCTCCAGTACCACGTGCATATTGCTTTTCTTTGGCAATTTTTGATTTGGTTTGACACTTGATATCATTGAACCTTTTTTTGCAGGATTCAATATCTTCTTTTGTTGGTCCTTGAGCACTCTCTGTGTCACTATTTTTTGCCAAAATAATCTTCTTACGGGCACAGGGGGTTTGCTTGACTCGACTACCATAAATATTATCATAGTATTCGAGTACTAGATCAACAAGTCCAACATTTTGTCAAAGCGAGAAATTAGGGTTGCGAGTCTTATTGGAAGTAGCTAAATCTCGGGAGCAAGCCATCTTCTCAAAGTAAATACCGAAAGTAACTAAACAATATTCTAAGATTTTCTGGGAAGTGCACGTTCATATACATGTCAGCAGCTTAATGTTGCCACTTGTATGATGATTATGACAATTAGATGGTCACATGGGTTAAGAACTAAACCAATTAGACCGTAGACTGATTAGTAACTTTGTTCTCTCGGGTCAAGTGAAGCTTCAAAGTTATTAATAATCCAATTGTCTTCAAGACAGATCAGACGCAAAATTTTACGGCTTGGTTTTTAGTACATTCATGTAACAAAGTTCTGTCTGCAAGATGCAAATGCTGCTGAGTTAATTTGATCTGCTTAGAGCGAATATTTTGGCGCCTTAGTACATGGCGCCCATTGTTTTTAATCATATTAAAAACAATGGGCGCCATGTACTAAGGCGTCAAAATTTTCGCTCTAAGCATATCAAATTAACCCGGCAGCATTTGCATCTTGCAGACAGAACTTTGTTACATGAATGTACTAAAAACCAAGCCGTAAAATTTTGCGTCTGATCTGTCTTGAAGACAACATCACAGAAGAGGATAAAATGGCAAAACCTGCAGCTAACCTTTTCATTTTCCTTTCATTCTATTGGCTGATTTGAATTTGAAGATTAAAATCAGCCAAAAGGAATGCAAGGGTACCAGCTTATAAAAGGTGTACCTCACATTTACTATTCAGTGTGCGGCTGGAGACTGTATGAAGAGGACCTCTTTGTTGAAGCTCTGAAGATGAGGACAACTTCCACCACCATCGCCTGGATAAAGATGAACCGCCACCTGGAAGAAGATGGACCACCACCTGGAAGAAGATGTACCGTCGCCTGGAGAAGATAGATCGCCGCCTGAAAGAAGATGCACCGTCGCCTGGATGAAGAAAATGGAGCGCCGCCATCATCATCATTCATTAGTACCTTTATGGAGATAGTGTAAGTTTTTTTGGGGTGTTTTTTTTTAAAGCAAACAAGCTGAATGCCCTTTTAAGGGCAATGGCCATCCAAATGCCATTTTCAGGGCAATTAGAAATTTTGTTTTTTTTACTTAGTTCTTTTTTATGTTGGGGGTTTTAGGGTTGTAATGTTAGAAGGGTTAGTGTTTTTTTTTTTGTTTTTTTTTAAGAGCTGATTGCTTTAGGCCAATGCCCCTACAAAAGGGCTATTAATAGTAGTAGTTTTTTTATTTAGTGTGGGGTTTTTGGGGGTATTTGAATAGGATATTTTTTTTTGTAATTACTTTGTTAATCTTCTGTAATGTTAGACTTTTGTATTTTTTGTAATGTTATTTTTTTTTTTTTTTTGGATTGTTAGTTTTTTTTATTTTTAGTAGCGTTTAGTAAGTATTTTTGGAACTTGTAATACCAGCACAACCTGACAAGTGCAAAAAGCTTAACACTATTAGTGTTTTCGCCCAAAAAATGTTTTACTGCGCCACTTGTAATCTAGCACACAAAGTGGGAAGTAGTATATGTTACTATATGTTAAAAAAAAATACTTCTTTTTATGTCTTGGTTGGCAAAAGAAGTGGCCTGGTATCATCCCATTATATGTTGTGCATCGGCTACACTTATAAAAACCTTTTTTTTCTCTAGCTGTTTTCTTCATGTCATGTAGCAATCTGCATTATGTAGGATTTATTGTAGTAATTTAGCTGTTCTTAACCCCACCCATGTGGGTCCCAGTTTATTAATTGGTGAGTCATCAGACTGAAAGGGACAGTCAACACAAAAATTGTTATTGTTTAAAAAGATAGATAATACCTTTTCTACACATTCCGCAGCTTTGCACAACAAACAATGTTATAGTAATATACTGTACTTTATAAGCGTTAAACCTCTAAATTAATTTCCGCCTGTTTCTAAGCCACTAAAGACAGCCTCTTATCACATGTTTTTTTATAAGCTTTTCACAAAAGGGGAGTGCTAATTTATGTGAGCCACATAGATGACATTGTGCTCACACCCTTGGGTTGTGCACAACGCAACACTAATTAGCTCAATTGCAAGTCAATAGATAATAAATAAAAAGTCATGTGATCAGGGGGGGCTGTCAAATGAGGCTTAGATACAAGGTAATCACAGAGGTTAAAAGTGTATTAATATAACCATGTTTTCAGTGCAAAACTGGGTAATGGGTAATAAAGGGAGTATCTATCTTTTTAAACAAAAAAATTATTTGAGTTGACTGCCCCTTTAAGAATATCCCTTATTTTCTGTAGGATTCTTGTAATTTCATTCTTATCTGCCTTATATACAGTTGAAAAAGTCATCATCTATTCTTTTGTTATTTGCTTTATTGTGTTATCTTGTGATTTCTTTAAGGCTCCTTAAATCTCCTGTTTCAAAGCATTTGCATGATAGCATATGCTGAAATCATGATTGCATCTCTTTTAGCTTAGCCCTAGCTCTCTCTTGATCTGTATTATTTCATTGGACAGGAATACATTGGGACTTAGGTAGTGCTCATTTAAGAGCTGTGAGGTGGCAACTTGAGGCATTTAACAGAAAATTTCTATCTGTGGTCTTCATATAGAGTGTAGTACTCAACTGCCCCTCATTTTTGTATACCTTTAGATCCAGTAACTCTATCTTATCCTGATGTTAATCCAGCTTGAACCTAAGGAGTCAATTTATTAAAGTCTGGGGGACATGATACGCTGTAGCATTTCATGTCTGCTAGATATCGCTGAATGCGGACAGCATACGCTGTCCGTATTCAGCATTGCCCAAGCAGCTCTAGTGAACTGCTTGTGCAATACCACCCCTTGCAGATTTTCAGCCAATCGCCGTTAGCAGGTGGTGTCAATCAGCCTGATTGTATAGGATCGGGAGAATTGCTATACGCAGTCTCAGAGGTGGTGTTTGAGTTAAGGAGCAGTGGTCTATAGACCGCTGCTTTTTAACTCCTATTTCCGGTGAGCCTAAAGTCTTGCATGGAAACAGGGTGAATTGGCCCAATTCGGCCAATCATAAATTGACCCCTAAGAGTCAAGTATTGTGTATTTAAATCTTTAAACCATTTCAAAAGTGCAATCTTTGTCCCTCCCTATATAACAATCAAGCTATCAATATATATTTTTAAATAAGTAATATTCAGTTGTTGAAAACTTCATGTGTACCGTTGCTTTTAAGTTTCGCCATAAATAAATTGTCATACGATAGGGTCATATTTGAGCCCATCGATGTACCAATCAGCCAGAGGTAAAATTATCTTTAAAATATTTTTTTTTTTCTGATGAGGAAGATTTCTATTAATTCAACAATGAATTGCATTAATACCTTCACCATGGAGAATAACAGTGTATAAACTTGTGACATCAATGGTCACTAGTAGATCCTCTTCTCTTACCTCATTATCTCTTTGAGTGCCTGAATCACATCTCCAAAGTTTTTTAAGAAAGTAGTCATATGTTGTACCCAAGCTCGGTATGTTCCTAATTCTAAAACCTTTTTGGTATATATCTCGTTCTGTGATATTCTGAGTGGTACTTGCCATGCAAGTCTAGATCCTTTTCCCTTTCCTTTACCGTAAGTATATTTGCTACTATATGTGTCACTGGTTTATCTTCCGGAACTGTAGTTAAAGTGTCAAATAGTATTGCCGTTGTTTCTTCTTTAGAAAAATGAAAAAGTTAGCTTCAGGTATTACCATTTTATCCTCTTCTGTGATGTCAGGCTGTGACATATTAAAAACAATGAATGTGGTCTGAATAAAGAAAAATTGCTTCTTAAAGCCGAGTGCTAAAAGCATATAAAAATACAGTTCAAAACTCTAATGGCTAGATTACGAGTTTTTCGTTTTGAGCTGTGCGGTGCTAATGAGCAGTTTTCCTTCACTGCTCACTTACCTGCAGCGCTGGTATTACGGATTTTTACAAACCCGGCGTTAAAAGGCAAGAAGTGAGCGATGAGCAAAATTTTGCTCCACTCCAATACCAGCGCTGCTTAAGGCAGCAGTGAGCTGGTCGTACGTGCTCGTGCACAATTTCCCCATTGGAATCAACGGGGAGAGCCGACTGAGAAAAAGTATAACAACTGCCAAAAAGCAGCGTAAAACTCAGTAACGCAGCCCCATTGATTCCTATGGGGAAATAAAATTTATGTCTACACCAAAGCTAACACCCTAACATGAACCCCGAGTGTAAACCCCCCTAATATTACATGTATTAACCCCTAATCTGCCGCCCCTGACATCGCCAACACCTACATTATATTTATTAAACCCTAATCGGCCGTTCTGGACACCGCCGCCACTTACATTATATTTATGAACCCCTAATCTGCTGCCCTCAACATCGCTGCCACCTACATTATATTTATTAACTAGACACGTGCGTTTCAATTTGTTCCGAATCAAAATTCGGCAGAATTTGTTAGATTCGGATCGATTCTAATATCCGAATTACGGTAGTACCGAATCTACCGAATAAATCCAAATTAGTTCGGATTTATTCATTGCATTCGGATGGCCATGGATTACACTAGTATTGTAAAGTATATTAGGTTTTATCACTCTGCTATGGGTTACACCTAATATACAGTACATAATACTAGTCTAATACACAGCACATCCCACCTAACACCTACCGAAATTCCGAATTTCCGAATCGAACTGAACCGAATCCAGACAAATTTATTTGAATCCGAATGAATATGAAACGAATCCGAAACTAATTCATTCTAATTTTTCTGAATTCAAATCGATCCGAATCGAAATTCAAAAACATCCGTATCGATCCGAACCAAAACAAATTTTTTGGCCATGCACAAGTCTATTATTAACCCCTAATCTGCCGCCCCCAATGTCACCACAAACTACCTTCATTTATTAACCCCTAATCTACTGCCCCCAACGTCGCCACCACTATAATAAACATATTAACCCCTAAAACGCCACCCTCCCGCCTTGCAAACATTAGTTAAATATTATTAACCCCTAATCTGCCGTCCCTAACATTGCTGCCACCTACCTACACTTATTAACCCGTAATCTGCCACCCCCCAACGTAGCCGCCACTATACTAAATGTATTAACCCCTAAACCTAAGTCTAACCCTAACCCTAACACCCCCTAACTTAAATATAATTACAATAAATCTAAGTAAATATTAATGTTATTACCTAAATAATTCCTATTTAAAACTAAATACTTATACATTGTAGCTATCTTAAAGTTTATTTTTATTTTATAGGTAAGTTTGTATTTATTTTAACTAGGTAGAATAGTTATTAAATAGTTATTAACTATTTAATAACTACCTAGCTAAAATAAATACAAAGGTACCTGCAAAATAAAACCTAACCTAAGTTACAATAACACCTAACACTACACTATAACTAAATAAATTAACTAAATTAACAACAATTAAATACATTAAATTAAATTAGCTAAAGTACAAAAAGAAACCACTAAATTACAGAAAATAATAAACAAATTACAAGCTATTTAAACTAATTACATCTAATTTAAAAGCCCTATCAAAATAAAAAAGCCCCCCCAAAATAAAAAAAAAACCTAGCCTAAACTAAACTACCAATAGCCCTTAAAATGAACTTTTGCTGGGCATTGCCCCAAAGAAATCAACTCTTTTACCTGTAAAAAAAAATACAAACAACCCCCCCCAACAGTAAAACCCACCACCCACACAACCAAACCACCAAGTAAAATACTATCTAAAAAAACCTAAGCTCCCCATTGCTCTGAAAAGGGCATTTGGATGGACATTGCCCTTAAAAAGGCAGTTAGTTATTTTGCAGGCCCAAACCCTAACCTAAAAATAAAACCCACCCAATACATCCTTAAAAAAACTTAACACTAAACCCCTTAAGATTGACTTACAGTTCTGAAGACCGGACATCCATCCTCAAGGAAGCGGCAGAAGTCTTCATCCAACTGGGCCGAAGTCCTCAACGAAGCCGGGAGAAGTCTTCATCCAAGCCAGGCGAAGTGGTCCTCCAGACGGGCAGAAGTCTTCATCCAGACGGCATATTTTTTCTTCATCCATCTGATGCGGAGCGGGTCCATCTTCAAGACATCCGACGCGGAGCATCCTTTTCATCTGACGACTACCCGACGAATGAAGGTTCCTTTAAGTGACGTCATCCAAGATGGCTTAAAGGAACTTAAAGTAACCTTCATTGATTGGGTAGTCATCTGATGAAGAGGATGCTCCGTGTCGGATGTCTTGAAGATGGCCCCGGATGGATGAAGATAGAAGATGCCGTCTGGATGAAGACTTATGCCCGTCTGGAGGACCACTTTGCCCGGCTTGGATGAAGACTTCTCCTGGCTTCGTTGAGGACTTCAGCCCGGTTGGATGAAAACTTCTGCTGCTTCCTTGAGGATGGATGTCCAGTCTTCAGAACTGTAAGTCGATCTTCAGGGGGTTAATGTTAGGATTTTTTAAGGGTGTATTGGGTGGGTTTTATTTTTAGAAAAAAAGAAATTATAGTGGGGTAGGAAGGGGCGCTGAACCGCAATCTGGAAATGTATATAACTTAAGACCTTTGCATTAATTTATATTTAGTTGGTGTAGAGAATACCAATATTAAATCTTATATGAGATGTGTTGGTAAAATAAAATAAAATAATATAATATAATAATCTTCTATCTTTTAGTTGGGGTAAAGAATACCAATAATAAGTTCAAGGTGTGATGATAAAATAAATTAGTATAATAATCTTCTATCTTTTCAGTGGTAATATAATGTGTGCTGCGTAGAAAGCTACTTAGTGAAAGTGTTAATGAAAGTGTTAATCATTTAGTTAGGGTAGACAATATCAATAATATGAGGTTCAGGTATGAAGATAAAATAAAATAGTATAATAATCTTCTATCTTTTCAGTGATAATATAATGTGTGCTGCGTTGAAAGCTGCTTAGTGAAAGTGTTAATGAAAGTTAAAACATGCTCATTTCTCCTTGTTTATGTAAGGGGAAAAAAAATTAAATTGTGAGAGTAAATAGGTGGGAACTAGGGATCCTCACAAATTTTTGATTTTAGGTAAAAAATATGGATCCTAATTAAAAATGAGAAAAACAGGGATAGTATGCAGATTAGTGTTATAATGTTAATTTATTAAGTAAGTTCATACTAAGAAATAAAAATTCCTTACAGATATTAATAGCAATAAAATATTAAACAGTAATGTTCTAAAAAATTAGATTCTAAAAACTTAATAACACTGGTGTTATAAATGCATTAAAGACTACAATTCTAATTCTGATAGAAAATACTCCAATAGCTGCTAATATGTTAGATGATGGGCATATAATAAAGTGAAAACTAGTAGAGGCATAAGTTGATACAGTAACAATAAACCACTATAAATTGATAAGAGGAGTAAGTTTTCAAACACTAGTATGAATTAATATTGAAAACAATGATAAGCCTTTTCTGTGTTGGTAGTATGTAACAGGTGTTTCAAAGTGGTGTGTGTCTTATTAGACACAGTGTTGCAAGCTTTAATTAGAGGGCTTTTCTTAGGATAGGTTGATACAGTAACAATAAACCTTTGCCGATTGATAAGTATAGTTAGCTTTCATACACCAGTATGAACCAATGGTAAAAAATTGATAAGCCTTTTCTGTATTGATAGTCTGTAATGAGTGTTTTCAAAATGCTGTGTGTCTTATTAAACACAGTGTTGCAAGCTTTAATTAGAGGGCTTTTCCTAGCAGGTGTTTACCCACAGTCTTTCCTTTTTTGTAGTTCCTTTAAAAGTTTCCAATTAGAGATGTCACACAGTACCTTTATGTATAAAAAACGCTCCTCCGTGTATTCTTACTTTTCCTGTCAGTGTTTGATATATCAGCTGTCCGGTTCGGCAATAGAGTCACGTGGGTTCTTTGTGACTAATCAGAGGTTCTCCTTGTTTAAATTAAGTGCGCACACTTCATTCCTTTCAAATATTTTTCAGTATGTGGCTCCTCTCGCTGTACATTAACTAACAGGGATTTCTTATTTCAAACCTCCTGTTAGAGACAACGGTCCTGGGTGCCAAGTTTGTCTGTAGCTGTAGGGCGGATCAACGCGTATCGGCAACAGAGCCTTTTTCAAGATGCCCATCAGCTCACTGTGGTCGCCTTTTAAACTCTTGTTTCAGTGGGTGGAGCGTATTGTGGGAGGGAGTGTTAACTCCTATGTTGCCAGACATAATGTGATTCACCTCTGAAAGCTTGTATTTCTTAGTAAAAAAAAACATGGACTATGCAGAATAATATAGTATCGTACTGGAATTAGTATTGTTAAGGCTTCATTCTTTTGTGAGGCTATTAGATTACTGACATTGTTAAAAGGTTCATTTCTGGTGTTAGCTTCCTCATAATGAAATTTGTGAGAAGACTACACTAGTGAAGGAGGCTATATCTGGAGTGAGTTAGATTGTTCAAATTACCCTATCTATGGGTTTTATTTTTAGATTAGGGGTTTGGGCTGCAATAGAGCTAAATGCCCTTTTAAGGGCAATGCCCATCCAAATGCCCTTTTCAGGGCAATGGGGAGATTAGGTTTTTTTAGATAGTATTTTATTTGGGGGGTTGGTTGTGTGGGTGGTGGGTTTTACTGTTGGGGGGTTGTTTGTATTTTTTTTACAGGTAAACAAGCTGATTACTTTGGGGTAATTACAAAAGCATAGAGGGCGTAAAAAAGCAGCGTTAGTAACTGTTAACTCTGCTTTTTTACCCTAACGCACAACTCATAATCTAGCCGTAAATTACTAAACCTTTAATCAGTAAGTTTCAACTGAATCTTTGAGTATTCATAGGTGCTGTTCACAGCTCTAGGGTTAACTATTGCTTTAAGGATTTTATGGAAGTGGGACTATTTATGATATCTCTTTACTTACTATATTGTACTGATCCGGATAGGATTATTGACATTTTCGTTCTGTCTCTTTAAGGTTGGGGTTCTCCTAACTTTAGTTCCCAATTTCTGTGTACTATAGCTAAGTGTAGCGTAAGCCCCAACATACATATGTGGTTAGGGTCCGACTCACACAGCTTAGATTATCATATTTGGATAAATTATAAATAGTTTGACTGTAGTGATTCGTTTAGGTATGCCCTTTATGATTTGTCATTATGTCTCTTTCTTAAGAATAATACATGCCAATATTTAATGTCATGATTCAGGTTTTGTTGCTAGGGTACAGTAGCTGTTATATTAGCGACCCAGTTGTTAGCGTTATCGATAATGGCAGTAGAGATGTGTGTTCAAATCAGGCTGAATCAAATCACAATGTCACATACTTTCACTCTTGGGGGACAATTTATCAAGTGCCAGGCGGACATAATTCCCTACAGCATACGCTGATGGCATTTAACACTGCACAAGCATTTCTTGTTTGCCGCCCCCTGCACATTCACGGCCAATCACCAGTTAGTAGGGGTGTCAATCATCCTGATTGGATCGGGATGATTGCAGTCAGGTGGCAGGCTGCTGCTTCTTAACTTAAGTTTAAGGAGGACCTGAAACTTCGGGGGTAGAAAGCAGCATCCACTGCTTGTTAAATCTACCTCTTGGTCTTTAGTTTACCTGCTGGTTGCTAGGTGATGAACGGCGCCTTGTGATGACTCTAGAGCCATAACTCAGCCGGAAATTGAAGTGAGACATGCACATGTGGTGATGGTGATTGTTGAGGGGAGTATAAACATGTATATAAACAGTTGTGAGTATTATGGATAGTTATTTTAAATGAGTGACAACCCAAAATGCCCCCTAATAAACAGTTAGATTTTTTGGAAATACTGGAGAATGTCTTCTATTTCAGAGATATATACATATACTGTTGAGTACCCTGGCTTAGAGTAAAGAAGTACCAATATTGGAAAAATATATGTGTCTGTGTATATGTATATATATATATATATATATATATATATATATATATATATATATATATATATATATATATATATATATGTATATATATATATATATATACAGTATATATATATATATATATATATATATATATGTTTATATATGTGTGTGTGTGTTTATGTGTATATGTATGTGTGCATGTGCATATTTAAATATGTATAAATAAATAATTGCACATTAATACATACATATGTATACACACACACATACAAATATATATATATATCTGTCTAAATATTTGTACGTTTTTATGTATACATGTCTATGTATATGTGTATACTTGTGTATTAATGTGTTTATATGTGTAAATGTATTTGCATGCATACATACACATATGCAAATATGCACATATAAACACACACAAATATATATATATTTATATCTATCTATATCTATAACTATATATATATATATATATATATATATATATATATATATATATATATATATATATATATATATATATATACTGTATATATACTGTATATATACACACATACAGTGCCCTCCACTAATATTGGCAGACTTGGTAAAGAAGGTTGTGAAAATGTTTCTTTATTGTTTAACCTATTGCTCTTTTGTTGTAAAAAATACACAAAAATACTCTGCTTTTTACAATAGGTTTCAAGTTGCGCTAAATATTCTAGCACAATTTCAGCTTGGGATCGACCACAACCTATAACTTTCAGTTTGTAATATGAGCACAATTTAGTACAGCCTCAATATCTATTGAATGTGTAGGTTGTGATAGAGCAATGTTCGTCATGCTAACCATTCTCTGGTTTTAACATGGACTTGTAATATTGAGTTGTATGATAATGTTAGCACGTGTCCTGCAATATTACTTGTCATGTCCTACACTATCATTAGCATGCCACTTCTAATCTAGTCCTAAGTGATTATAAAACTGGACAGATTACTATGTAGACATTAAAGACTTTCAGCTAGATTACGAGTTTTGAGCGATATAGGGAAATTAACGACCGCCACAAAGCGTTGTTATTTCACCTTCCTATAGCACTGCTATTGCAGGTTTTGAAAAACCCAACTTGTGCGGGCGATATATAGTCGTTGAGCTCCATACATCCCCCAAATACAAGTGGTCTTTTGACGTGCTCGTGCACGATTTCCCCATAGACATCAATGGGGAGAGTCGGCTAAAAAAAAAAGCCTTACACCTACGATCACAGAATGAAAAGCTCCGTAACTCAGCCCCATTGATGTCTATGGGGAAAGAAAACATTATGTTTAAACCTAACACCCTAACATATAAAACATGTCTAAACACCTCTAATCTGCCGTCCCCAACATCGCGGCCACCTACATACCTACATAATGTTATTAACCCCTAATCTGCCGCCCCTAACATCGCCGCCACCTAAATAAAACTATTAACCCCTAATCTGCCGCTCCCGATATCGCTGCCACCTAAATAAACTTATTAACCCCTAATCTGTCGCCCCTAACATCGCTGCCACCTACATTACAGTTATTAACCCCTAATCTGCTGGCCCTAACATCGCCGCCACCTACCTAAATTTATTAGCCCCTAATCTGCTGCCCCCAATGTCGCCGCCACTATACTAAAGTTTTTAAAGGGACAGTCTAGGCCAAAATAAACTTTCATGATTCAGATAGAGCATGTAATTTTAAACAATTTTCCAATTTACTTTTATCACCAATTTTGCTTTGTTCTCTTGTTATTCTTAGTTGAAAGCTTAACCTAGGAGGTTCATATGCTAATTTCTTAGACCTTGAAGCCCACCTCTTTTCAGATTGCATTTTAACAGTTTTTCACCACTAGAGGGTGTTAGTTCACGTATTTCATATAGATAACACTGTGCTCGTACACGTGAAGTTATCTGGGAGCAGGCACTGATTGGCTAGTCTGCAAGTCTGTCAAAAGAACTGAAAAAAGGGGCAGTTTGCAGATGCTTATATACAAGATAATCACAGAGGTTAAAAGTATATTATTATAACTGTTGGTTATGCAAAACTGGGGAATGGGTAATAAAGGGATTATCTATCTTTTAAATCAAAAAAATTCTGGTGTAGACTGTCCCTTTAACCCCTAAACCTCTGGCCTCCCACATCACTAACGCTACATAAATATATTAACCCCTAAACCTAACCCTAACCCTAACCCTAAGTATAACCCTAACGTAACCCTGAAACTAACCCTAACACCCCCTAACTTCAATATAATTAAAATAAATCTAAATAAAATTTACAATTATTACCTAAATAATTTGTATTTAAAACTAAATACAAACTTACCTGTAAAATAAAACCTAAGCTTGCTACAATATAACTAATAGTTATATTGTAGCTAGCTTAGGTTTTATTTTTATTTCACAGGTAAGTTTGTATTTATTTTAACTAGGTAGACTAGTTAATAAATAGTTATTAACTATTTAATAACTACCTAGTTAAAATAAATTCAAACTTACCTGTGAAATAAAATCTTACACTAAAACCTAACATTACTATAAAATAAAATAAATTAAATTAATCAAATACAATTATCTAAATTACAATAAAAATAAACACTAAATTACGCAAAATAAAAAACAAAATTATCAATAATAAAAACAAATTACTCCTAATTTAATAGCCCTATCAAAATACCCCCCCAAATAAAAAAAACTTAGCTTACACTAAACTGCCAATAGCCCTTAAAAGGGCCTTTTGAGGGGCATTGCCCCAAAGTAATCAGCTCTTTTAACTAAAAAAAAAAATACAAACAACCGCCCAACAGTAAAACCCACCACCCACACAACCAAACCCCCAAATAAAAACCTTTCTAAATAAACCTAAGCTAACCATTGCCCTGAAAATGGAGGGTTTTATTTTTAGATTAGGGTTTTGGCACTGTAAAAGAGCTAAATGCCCTTTTAAAGGAAATGCCCATCCAAATGCCCTTTTCAGGGCAATGGTTAGCTTAGGTTTATTTAGATAGAATTTTATTTGGTGGTTTTGGTTGTGTGCGTGGTGGGTTTTACTGTTGTTTTTTTTTTTTTTATATTTTTTTTTACAGGTAAACAAGCTGATTTCTTTGGGGCAATGCCCCACAAAAGGCCATTTTAAGGGCTATTGGCAGTTTAGTGTAACATAGTAACATAGTAACATAGTAGATAAGGTTGAAAAAAGACTGAAGTCCATCGAGTTCAACCTATACAAATCTAAAATACTTACAAAAAGCTCCAGTTAAGCTTAAATAACCCCATTAAAATGTGACCCATTTAATACTAGCAATCATATCCATGAATTTTGTTTATATACAGAAATTTATCCAGACTATTTTTAAATGTATCTATGGTATTGGCATTCACTACCTCCTTTGGTAATGAGTTCCACAATTTTATTGCTCTTACAGTGAAAAAACGTTTCCGTTGCAGGAGATTAAATCTCCTTTCCTCCAACCTTAAATTATGACCTCTTGTCAGAACCAATTTTCTTGGAATAAAAAGAGCTTCTGCCATCTCTGTATATGGGCCTTGAATATATTTATATAAAGTAATCATGTCACCTCTCAAGCACCTTTTTTCTAAAGAGAACAGACCCAGTTTGGCTAGCCTCTCCTCATAGGTTAATTTCTCCAATCCCCTTATTAGCTTTGTGGCCCTTCTCTGAACTTTTTCTAGTTCTGCAATATCTTTTTTAGCAATCGGTCCCCAGAACTGCACTCCAAACTCAAGGTGAGGTCTTACCAGGGCTTTATATAATGACAGAATTATGCTTTCCTCCCTTGAATCAATGCCTCTTTTAATACATGCTAGTATCTTATTAGCCTTTGAAGCCGCTGCCCTGCATTGTGCACTCATCTTTAGCTTGTTATCTATTACTACTCCCAAATCCCTTTCCTCCTGTGTTTGGCTAAGTCTTGTCCCATTTAAAAAATACATAGCCTGCTTATTTTTACTTCCAAAATGTAGAACCTTACATTTTTCCGTATTAAATCTCATTTTCCATTCACTTGCCCATAGTTCTAATTTTAGCAAATCCCTTTGCAAAGAGAGTTCATCCTGCTCTGACCTAATGACCTTACTTAACTTAGTATCATCTGCAAAAATAGAGATGTCGCTATTTAATCCTTGCTCCAAGTCATTTATAAAAATATTAAAAAGAACAGGGCCCAGTACTGATCCCTGGGGGACGCCACTGATTACCTTTGTCCAATCTGAGTATGATCCATTTACTGCTACTCGTTGCTCCCTATCTTTTATCCAGTTATTTATCCATGAGCTAACATTTTCAGCTATTCCCAGTCCCTTAATTTTGTGCATTAATCTCTCATGTGGCACTGTATCAAATGCCTTTGCAAAATCTAAGTATATCACATCAACTGATTCCCCTTTATCTATATTTTTACTTACTTCCTCGTGTAGGCTAGGGTTTTTTTATTTGGGGGGCTATTAGATTAGGAGTAATTTGTTTTTATTTTTCATAATTTGGTTTTTTATTTTGTGTAATTTAGTGTTTATTTTTTTTGTAATTTAGAGAATAGTATTTGATTAATTTAATTTAGTTTATTTTATTGTAATGTTAGGTTTTAGTGTAAGGCAGGCTAGGTTTTATTTTAAGTTTTTATTTATTTTAAATAGGTAGCTAGTAAATAGTTAATAACTATTTACTAACTAGTCTACCTAGTTACAAAAAATACAAACTTGCCTGTGAAATAAAAATAAAACCTTAGATAGCTACAATATAACTTTTAGTTATTTTGTAGCTAGCTTAGGTTTCATTTCACAGGTAAGTTTGTATTTAGTTTTAAATAGGAATTATTTAGGTAATAATTGTAACTTTTATTTAGATTTATTTTAATTATATTTAAGTTAGGGGGTGTTAGGGTTAGACTTATGCTTAGGGTTATGTTAGGGTTAGGGTTAGGTTTAGGAGTTAATATATTTATGTAGTGATGTGGGAGGCCAGAGGTTTAGGGGTTAATAGTTTAATTTAGTATATTTTGTTGTGGGGGGCTTGCGGTTTTGTGGTTAATAGGTTTATTATAGCGGCGGTGTGGGCGGACAGCAGATTAGGGATTAATAATATTTAAATAGTCTAACAAATGTGCAAGGAGACAGCACCGCCTAATATTGCCTAAATGCCCGGGATAGGGTCTAGTCTCCTTACCCAAAAATTAAATAATATACAAAAATCCCAGCACTTGAGTCTTAGAAATGCTTTAATTTAATAAGTCAGAAGAATTTAAGACAGTGGGCTCCATGTACTAAAGCATCAATTTTTTCGCCGACAACGTGTCTTCTCGACTCGCTTGAACTCGCAGCTAGCGAGATGTTGCCCGCCCGCCATATGTACTAAAAACTATCCAAAAAAAAGGCGCGTCTAATCCGCATCGAGCACTCGCGAATGATTCATAAATATGACGCCTCGCTATTTGCGAATGTACTATTAATCGCTTACAACCTGTCAGTCATGTTTGTCCCACGTGACTGCAAGGTGTCAGAAACGTCAGCTTTGTCGCAGGAACATATTGCAGCACTATATAAACTCGATTTAATAAAGTTTTTCAGACTGCATATTTCAAGAACTTGAAGCTTTACTGACTGTTATTCTTATCGATAAATTAAGTATGGCTACTTCTCGATCTGATTCACAGTCCAAATCGAAGAATCCCCACTTTTCACATCAGCAGAACCTGGTTCTTGTCGATATGGTGCTAGACTTGTATGACTATTTATTTGGTTGTCTTGCGAAGCAAACTTCTGGTATCCGTAAAAAAAGTATATGGACCCGGATAAGTGATGCTGTCAGTGCTCAGGGACCTGGGAAAAAGGACGTTGACCAAATCAAAAAACGGTACAACGACATCAAACGATTTGCAAAAGCCAAATTGTCAAAAGAAAAAAATTCAACTCGTGCTACCGGAGGTGGAACAGCTTATGTCGCTGATCTTAATGATTACGAGCAGAGACTGGTGCAGCGTCTAGGCCCAGAAGTAATCGTCGGAATCACAGATGATTGTGATAGCGACCTAAGAGGTAAAACATTTATCGAATTACTATTATTTAAATTGAATGTTGATCATATTGTAATTATCCATTAGAGTTGGTTTATCCAAATATCTATCTTGTAAAGATATTTTGTCAAATCAATTTTTTGGTGCGTCAATTTTGATTACGTTAAATCAATGCAGATTACTGCTAGATTTTTGTATAGCTTAACCAATAACGTATGTAATGTAATATTCATGATCACAGATGATTGTGATAGCGACCGAAGATGTAAAACATTTATCAAATTACTATTATTTAAATTGAATGATGATCATATTGTAATTATCCATTAGAGTTGGTTTATCCAAATATCTATCTTGTAAAGATATTTTTTCAAATCAATTTTTTGGTGCGTCAATTTTGATTACGTTAAATCAATGCAGATTACTGCTAGATTTTTGTATAGCTTAACCAATAACGTATGTAATGTAATATTCATGATCACAGATGATTGTGATAGCGACCGAAGATGTAAAACATTAATATAATTACTATTTTTTAAATTGACTGATGATCATATTGTAATTTTCCAGTGGAGTCGGTTTATAAAAATATTTAACATTTAATTATATTTTGGAAAATCAATATTTATTGGCGCCAATTTTGATTATGCAGAATATAGTCCTATTACTGCTTTATTTTTGTATCGCTTTAAAAATAACAATTCTTATTTAATTTACTTCATTCTCTTGATATCCTTTGATGAAAAGCATATTTGGAAACTGCTTACTAGCTAATTGAAAATAGACGCCTTTAATGGAAGTATATTTTGATGTATTTTAAAATCTTATTTTCTTTCTGACTGATGAACAAATCTTTTGTGGTTTAATGTCCCTATTCATCAAATCAAAAGCTGCGCCAAACAATGTTATTGCTATGTGAGCTCTGTATTCAACGAACGTTTGCAAATACAGTGCTATATTTTTGTAGACAAATTTTAGTTTTAATAATATATTTTTTAAAATGATAATAAAATGCATATACACCTGCATAGTATAAACCTACAAATTCCCAAAAACAAACGCTACAGTATACATTAGACAAGCATGTATACAGACAAAAACATATACACTTATACATGCAGATACACACTCCCAACATTAGTTTATACTTATTTCATGCATATACACACACACACACTATACATGCCGATGTTCTCAATAAATGAAGATACACTGTTATACATGCAGATACTCACAATTATTAGCTTAAAATTATACATGTAGAAACACTGACTTCTAAAATACACTTATAAATGAATATACACACCCACTTTTTCTGTGGGTCGTACATAGATAACAATATTATCAAGATATTGTTTTTTCAGCGGATTAATGAGTGTTTAAATGCTATTATTTTAAAAATCTTGAATAGTTGGTTTCACATAAAACAATAGTCCTGTGTTTATGTAATCTTTCATTCTATTCATTATTCTTTCATTCTATTCATTCTATTCATTCATTCAACTATTTTATTATGTATCAACAAGCTGTTATAAGTAGTCTTTGAACTTGTCATTTAATTAGCAAATGAGCAGACGACTCTTTTTCGTTTACAGTTACACTTTTTTACATTCAAATTGTTCAACCTGGATACTATTGTGTGTGCTACACTGTCCCTTTCAATAACCACTATTTAAAATTTAAAATATCAGTTGTTTATTAATCTTCTATGGATATAATCATGAATAATGATTAATTTTATTTATCTCTTAACAGCTCAACCACAATCCGTGACAGCTAGGGGTGGTGATGACCCTGCTTCAGCCATTCCATCAACCTCCTCTGGGACGTCGATGACAAGTGGTGGTGTCCTTACTGGAGAATCGATACGAAGCACATCATCTGCTAGCCATACCTTTTTATCAGCTGATACACTTCCAGATATCAGGACCAGCACCCCTGAAACAAGTGTTGGTAGAGGTACAGGTAAACAATATATTTTCATTTTTTCCATTCTCCACTGGTCATACTGGTCAAAGCTAACCGAAATTCGCTTTCTCTCAAAATATCTAATTACTTGAATTCCATTTTTTTTTTCTTTTAAAAGCGTGGTAGTGTTTGCTCACTTAGGCCATATAGATAACATTGATATAATTTTTTATTTTTTTATTTTGGATTTTTCAATAAAGAAATTTTATGTTAATATATATATATATAATATATATATATATATATATATATATATATATTTTTATCATAGCTGACCTTGGACATCTTTTTCGGACCATGACGGGAAGTTCTCCACGGTTGTTTGATGGTGAGAATCTGTACTATTAATACATTACTTTTTTTTTTTTTCTTCTTATACATAAATATCAAGATAGCAACATCATATTTAAATTTTTTGAGATATAAAGATATATATTTATATAAATTAAAATATATATATCGCTATCTATATATATATATGTATATATATATATATATATATATATATATATATATATACACACATTTATATATATAGATAGATATAGTTAAAATTTTAGATCATAAAAAGGCATCAATCACTCGTCATTTGAAATTAAAATGAGCATTTAATAATACAAAAGCTTCATTTAATTTTCTAAACAAAAAAAACATGAAAGATTATTTAATTTTGTGTTATGAACAGCTGAATTTTAGTTACAAATGACCAGTGAGTGCTGCCTTTTTTTCCATAGTACATCCTGACAGCTGCTACTAAATATTTATTTAGTTGTTTAGTTTTTTATGAACAAAAATCGTTAAAAAAGAAATTTAAAATATTGTTTATTTATATATATATATATATATATATATATATATATATATATATATATATATATATATTTTTTTTTTTTGGTTATTTTTTTTTAATATATATATATTTATATATATATACATTATATTTATATATATTAATATCTTAATATATTCATATATTTATTTTTTGCTTTTTAATTATCACAGATACAGAAGAGTCATCGAGGGAGGTAATCTTAAACCTGGTTGCTGTACAACCAGAAAGACCCGAGGAGGAGGAACTTCAATCCAGGGATCATGGAAGTGAGACCCCAGAATTTTTGGATGATATCATGGATGCACAACCAATGGAGATCCATCAACCTGTCCCTGATGAATCCGAAGTACAAGAACCAACAATTCAAGGAAATGTACAGCCAGCAGAACCACAATCTAATGAAAGACCAGTGGTACCTGGCAACAATGAAATTGAAGAAGTGGATGATGTCTGTCTCAATGAAATGATCTCTCTTGCTAGACAATATAGGGTGGATCATAGAGAGTTACAGAATGTTATAATCGCACACCTGGACCGAAGTGCATCATTAGCAGAAAGACAATTGCAGTTAGACAGAGAGAGGTTTGATTGGCAGAGGCGAATGGACGAGGAGCACAACGAACAGATAAACCGTTCATTACGCCTCGCAGAACAAACAATGAATTCTCTCCTGTCCATTATTCGAGAAACACAGGGTCCTTCTGAACCCAATAGGCCAGGACAGTGGTGATATACATCTTTATTAATTGTATTAATAACTTAAGTTTATACTGTTTTTGATGTTGCACTTTTTAATTTATTTTATATTTTTGTTCAAAATATATTTCTATTTTCGAGTTCCACTAATATTTTTACAAATAATTTTTGGTGTTTTATTAAAATTTAAATAAAAAAAATAAATCCAATTTTTTTTTCATTGAAATTTTTTTTTTATTGCTTACAATATTTTTTTTTTATATGAAATGGTAAAAAAACAAAATTTCGATTTTTATACAAAAAAATCATCATCCCTTATTTTTTGGATGTTTCAAAATGTGTAAAAAAAATTTTTCAAAACAAAATATAGAAAGTGCTTTAAAAGATTTATTTAAAAAAAATCTAAATGCCATATTTCTTGTACAAAAAATCAACTTGCTCCATCAACATTCCCATTGTAGACCTAATTTTTGCCAATTTAATTTTGAAGTAATCATCCAAAAAAGTTTGTGTGCTTTCATCGATTTTTTCTTCAAAAACTTCTATACCTTAAAATAAATAAAAATAAATTAAATTTACATATTAATCACATAACAAAATAGAAATAATATATTGATATCTGTATATACCTTCATTTTCTTTGGGAGGTATGATATCCATATAATTTTCTGTCTGCAAATTTTTTTCCTCTAATGTGTAAACATCGCTTGAACCAGAGGCTAGAGTAAAATAAATAAATACAATTTTAACTTTTTAATTTATTGTTTTTACAATTATTCAATTTTTGCCAAAGGTAACTAAATAAAATACCTTTGTCTATCAGATTTTTTTTAGGAGGAACCATGTTTTGTCCAATATCATTACTTGTTGGGTATACCATGCCATCCAATTCTATTTCCACTTGTACCGCTTTGTCCAAAGATTGACCTTTTTATAAATATATAAAAAATGAAATTTAATATTACATTATTTTTTCAATATTTCACTTCCCTAAAAAACAAAGATTCTAATACCTCTTCCAAGATTAGTATCATCATCTTTTGGGCATGGCTCATCGACCTCAAGATCAAAATAATAATTATGTTCTTTTTCAACGGATGGAATTTCTTCATAAGAACATCCAGGGATATCTAAATGTGCATTAGATTATTAAACATAATTTTTTTTTTAATTATTATTTATTTTATTTACAATTTCTAAAACCTTGTTAACCCTGTTCTATCGTTATGTACCTTTTTGAGTGTTGACAGCCATTTTTTTCACTGCTCTGTTATTTTTGGAAGTCATTGGTATGTCCATAAGTGTCAAAGGAAGGGGTGGTGAAGTGATCCCACTATTTGGCATTTCAATCCATATTTCTCGTAAATAACGTGGAATTTTTTGAGTTTTTCATTTTGATTTTTTCATATCTGTTTGTAAAAATTGACTTTATTTTTATAGTTGTAATGATTAATAGATGTTAATTTTCATTTCATATATGCAAGTTGAAGGTATACTAAAAACAAACATTTTCTTGATTAATAATACTAAAAATATATGATTAAATCGATTATCGAATGCTATTATCAATGTAAAATTTGATATTGAGATATCTTGATGTCAATATTATTAATTTAATGCTTATTAGACAGTACATTCTAGTTTAATCAACAAGTATATAGCTTACTTAAAGGTGAATACCTTTAGAAAAAAAATAAGATACTATAAACAAGGTGCGAAAAATTAAATAACAGTCTATTAAAGCTAAAGGAACAATGAACATAATTTTTGTCTTTCAATGTTCAGATAGAAAAGTTTTAACGGAATACTGAAAGTCAAATGTGTTGTCCCTTGTTCCTACTATTATTGCAAATAAATCAATGGTGAAAGGTAAAAGATGACGCAGTTATTGGACTTATTATCAATAACGTTTACAATTGAAACTTACTATCAGTAACGCTAAACATTTATACTTACAGTTTCTTATTAGTCGTTTAATTGAATTGTAATACTTAGTTTCCCTACGCCTCAAATCGCTGTACTTTCTTAGGCATTGACGTCTTGTCCTTTTTATCTTTGATACTCTATACATCCTTCTTATCATTTCGTATATAATATAATCACGACTGTCCTGCTTTACCAATCTAACTCCTCCCATACGATGAGGAAAATATTGTTCCATTGCATATACCAGAATGACTATTTCTCCAGCTGTGAAAGGCTCCGTTAGCAACATGTTAGTATCTGACGTCACAACTATACTTGTCAATCAAATTGACGCATGACTATTTTTACAATGTAGCATTATTTTTTGTTGAATCTTTATTTTTCTAATAAAATGTAACATGAATAATATTGTTGATCCGACTAACCATTAATAACAAGAATTATATAAATTTTTTGTTGGAACGATAAATTTTGCATGAGGAATGAACAATGACGATATAAATATATCGTCATGGATAATTGTTTTTTTAGTACATCACTATATCCTAGGTTATTGACCACAGATAACACTACTAATATATATATTCTCAAATTTTGTGATTCATTTATATTTGATACAATTACTATGTAACAAAATCACTGGTTAAATGTAGAATAGTAAGTCTAATATGTAACCTTTTGAATAGATAAATGTTGTACTTTTTAGTTATGTAAATATATTAGTTGTATTAGGATAGAAATAGTTATAATTCTTATTATTGTTGCCTTTTGAACTTAAAATAAATTGTTATATTATTTTCATGAAAAAAAATTCTGTTTCATGTATTTTTTGGGTGTGACCAATGCAAATAAGGTTTGTTTAGAAAAAGGGCTAAAAAAGAAATAACAATATGATGATGTTGCACACAAATTTTATTTGAAAAAAAATAACACATAACTGCAGAACACAATTTACATACAAGAGGAAAAAATTGGTAGAGAAAGATCAATCATCAAAATATTGGTTAGAAACCATATCCCTTGTGGCCATGCCACGTCTATTTGTGTTTTCTCTGAAAATTTCTTCTGGAAAGTCATTAAAAGGCATGGCAATATCATCAACAATGGGGCATCCTCTTTTGGTGGCAATATTATGCAAGACACAGCAAACTAATATGATTCTTGCTACTTTTTCTGTAGAATACTGCATTGCACCGCCAGATCTGTCCAGACATCGGAACCTCATTTTCAACAATCCATAAGTCCTTTCAATGACACCCCTTGTGCTCTTGTGTGCTTCATTAAAACTAATATGTTTCCTGAGTTGGGGGTTATTATAGGGTGTCAGAAGCCATTCATAGCAAGGGTAACCGGCATCCCCTGTAATTAAAAAAAAAATATTGATGTAAGTCATTCCAAAAAGACAAAATAATTTTTATTAGTTATTGAGGCTAGCGTCAAATTAGTATAAATTTATAGTAACAAATTAAAAATTTAATTATATTATGTGTTTTTTAAATGTATTTATATATCCTTTGTTGAAAAAATAGCAATGCACATGTGTGAGCCAATCACACAAGGCCTCTAGGTGCAGCAACCAATCGGCAGCTATTGAGCATATATCTAGATATGATTTTCAGCAAGTGATATAAAAATAATAAAAAGTCAATTTGAAAGTCATTTAAAATTACATGCTCTTTAAAAATCCTTAAAAAAATTTTTTTTAGTTCAATTCAAGCTTACCTAATAACCATCCCTCTGGCATTTCCCCATTCTCGAATTTTTGGTACAGTCCAGTCTGCCGCAGGATATAAGCGTCATGGCAGGAGCCAGGGTAATTTGATCTCACGCTTATTATTCTCATTTTGGGGTCACAAACCATCTGTACATTCAAGGAATGGCAGGACTTTCGGTTGCGGTAAATCTCCTCCCGTAACCGTGGCGGTCGAACTGCAATATGGGTACAGTCTATTGCCCCAAGAACATTTGGCATTCCAGCCACACTGTAGAATTGCGACTTTATCGATTGCCACTCTTCTGTGGTAGATGGTAGACAAACATATTCGGGGAATATATGTATGAGTGCATCGATAACTTTGGAAAGATGAAGAGAAAAGGCAGACTGACTGAAACCAATGATGACGCTGGACACTGCCTGAAATGATCCGGTGGCAAAAAAGTGCAAGGCAGCAAGAAACTTGAGTATTCCAGGAATGGCCCTTGAACGAGCCATCACAGGCTCTAGAAAATGTGCTATTTGAGCATATAAAGTCAATATTGAATGTCGATCCAGACGGAACCTTTGAATAACCTCTCGATCGGAAAGGGCATCTAAAGGAACCCGAGGAAGGAATACCCGCTGTACTCGTAATCGCCTTCTTCGAACCGGATTTGGGGCATCAGGTTGACGAATTTGCCTTCCACCCCTCATTTGCATCAGACGAATAATATAAAGTTGAAGAAGTGTCTCCATAATGGCTAACAGGATCAAAAGTGAGTAACCATTCAATTGTACACCTCTTTTAAATCAGTTGTAGGCGTTGATCTGATAGACCCTATTGTTTATTATGGTGCTCGCCACCTATTAGCTGGCGAGGGATTTTTAACGAGGTAGGTGCGGATAAATTCACGAGCGTATAAATAGATAGTTTAGTAATTACTGTTTTGTGCGAGATTTATGTCGAGCGAGTATTTTCTAGCTACAAAAAAGACGAGAATTCAAGATTTGCGGGCAAGTTCGCTCGACGTTTGTTAATATAAGGTTTTCAATGGATTTGTGGGATAGTACATACGGTTAGTGATCCGCACGCGGAAATAGTGACGAAGACCTCGCAGACAGCTTAGTACATGGAGCCCAGTGAGTCAAACAGCATTAACATGTGGGTAAACCTTTTCACATACTACTCTTCACACAAACCCCATCCACCATACACAAATCCCTGCTACAAATTACTAGCCAAATAGTCACACTCTACTCAGCCAAACCTAACAATACAAAAAGAAAAAGAAAAGACAATTGAAATATCCCCAAGGCATCCCAAGGGGAAAAAAAAACAGCAACACCTGCAAAAAAACAATAAAAAATCAATGTTCATGGCCTCAGTGATATATCCAAAACTTGAATTATAAAGATATCATCTCCTGTTGCAGTCTCTTTAAAGTTGCAACTACTGATAGAATTCAGATAATGAGTATCTTTTTATCATATCAACTGATCTGCAACAATATACTGTCCCAATTATATTTTATTCATAGAAAGCATCTTTATTCCAGTATTGCAATACTATTGTCATCATCTCAATCAAGCAAAGTGTACTATTGGACATTATCTTGATAAATTGTATCTTCCAAAAGTTGCAAAGATTATAAACAGACTAATCTTCAATTATAATCCCCTTGTAATAAGATGATTACAGACCCGAGGCTCCTGTGTCACACATCCGCTACCACACATTATTCTTCTAATATGAATGACAAAGGTATATGATTGATATTCCAACTTCACATCACCATAGTAATCTTCACTCACTGCACCTACTTCATCAACCACTTATTATAAAGCCTCTTGGGCCTTCCAGTACACAGCTTTGTCAATCACCAGCAATATTGTTTAGATACCAGTGTTACCTGTGTCTTCTATTCTGTCCAATGCTCCGTGGTGTGTATGGTAGCAGTGAGACTTACCACAATCTTGTATAGGTGCTGAATTGCTGTCAGTTAGCGAACTCGCCGGACTCCTACCTCAATGTCACCTAATTCCATAGATTTGTGCTGTGTGTAGCTTTTCAGACATAGGGCCGTGCAGGTGTAAAGCGTCTCACTAACTCCAATGTGCATTTTGGGACTCCGCTCTTTTTAAAGGAGAATGAAGGTGTGTCTTCACAGGGTGCTTTTTATACGTAATCTATCAAATCCCTATTGGTACTACCTATACACCCCCCCACACATGTACATGCTGTAAACATTTAGCTTGTATCTCTCATTCATACAGCAGTTAGGTTCTACGTTATTACTACAAATTCATTTTTGGCTCATGCAGCGAATCCTATATTTATACACGTAATTGCCACCTAATCTTATTCCTAATGAACATTCTAATGCATTGTCATAGTAAATACTGCAGATTATTGCAAAAGAGAAGGTTATCATTAAGTACCCTCAGTTTTTAAAAAAATAATTACAGAAACCTTTTTCCAGAGCAGGACAATACAGCCCAAGATATATACTCTTTCTGACTTGTGACAGAGTTGCTACTGAGCAACAGTGCCACCACTTATATCACAATTACAGCAGCAAGATTGTTAAAAATGTGTATCCACCCTCCTCAACCCACAATCTCATATAAATTCTTTTGATTGCAATAACGTCATGGTATCAATCTGTGTGAACAGTTATACAAAGTTACCCCAGGAGATATCCCTATTAAGGCCCCTAGGTGCCAAAGTATCTAATCTCCTGATCAATTGTGCCTCTTTTTTGAAGAGTAGCTTTTGTCTGTCACCCCCTCCAGGTGAAGAGGGGACACACCATCAACTATCTGGAATCTGAGTTGACTTTTATTGTGGGAGACTTGGGTGAAATGATGTGCCCCCGGAGCATCCTCATCATCTTTCCCAATCGCTGCCTTGTGTTTGCGTATTCTGTCCTTCACCAATTGTGTGGTTTCACCTATGTATGCCAAACCACAGGGACATTTAATAACATAGATGACATATTTGGAATTACAGGAAAACCTTCCTCTAATTGGAATCCTTTAACTGGAATGGGGATGAGTGAATAAATCCCCTTGTTGCATGGAATGGCATAATGCACAATTCATACAGGCAAAGCATCCTTTCTTCATCATTTCACGGGGCTTCTTTATTGAGCCCAAATCAGCCCTAATAAGGTCATCCCTTAAATTCCTGTTCCTTTTATATGAAAAAAGTGGGGCATCCTTGAATATACTTCCCACCTGGCTATTTTCTCGTAGTAAAGACCAATGTTTTAATTTGATACTTTTAAGTTTCCTACTATGAAGCCCATAGTGGCAAACAAACAGAACTGAAAATTGTTTCAGGTTCGAGGGTCTCTTTCTAAGAAGACTAGTCATTTCTAGCACCTTGGCTAAATTCATATCCAAACCCTCCTTAGGGTATCCTCTTCTCGCAAGTTTCTGTACCATCTCATCCAGTCTCATTTGACAGACCAACGGATCATCCACTATCCATTTGGTTCTCAAAAGTTGACTCAGCAGTAAATTCCTAATTAATGATGGATGATGAAAACTCTAATAAAGTAATGTGTTGTTCCTATCTGTATCCTTTGTAAAAAGTTCAAATCTCAGGATTTCCCCTTTCACAGCCACTCTAGTGTCAAGAAAACTCACACTTTCTGTACTGTATTCAACAGTAAATTTGAGATGATCATTGGACATGTTTAATTGGGAAACAAATTGCAGCAATTCGTCACACCTCCTGTCCAAACAAAGAAAATATAATCAATATATCTATACCAACCCATCACATAGTCTCCATACCCCCGGTCTATATATACCACTTCTTCTTCAAATTTGCAAACAAAAAGGTTTGCATAGGTAGGCTCTACATTTGAGCCCATTGCAGTCCCTTTTTTTTGGACATAGAATGTGTCCTAAAAAAGAAAATAATTCTCATATAGTATAATTTCAAACAAATCCTGAATGAGCCTTCTCTCACTCGGTGAGTACAGTCTGTCCTTGTCCAAAAAATATTGCCACAGGTTGGAAGACTGATTCAGTACCTGCCACAATTGGGCATCCTGGAGGGTCTTCCAACTTCTTGTGAATTTTCAACAGTATATATATAAACGGAATACTAGGATTTTCTTTAATTAGAAATTTTGCTTGCTTAGTAATAATATCAGAGCATAGGGCCTCATCAACTACTCTCTCAATTTTTAATTTCAATCTACCTGTCGGATCACCAACCAAGGGTATTATAATTACCTTTATCCTGCAATTTTAAAGAGACTGCGACAGGGGATGATCTCTTTATAATCCCAGTTTTGGATATATCACTGAGGCCGTGAACTTTGATTTGTACCCCATATATAAGGGGCTTTATATTAGGTTAACCTCTTGTGTATTAGTTATCTCAGTTTTTTGTAAACATGAAAATGTCTCTCTTGTCTGTCATTAGAGGTTAAGGAATAGTTGTGTTTCCTTACCTGGATAATATCTTGGTAGTAGCTCCATCTTTATATTTAGCAGAATCTCACACCAACAGCTGTTGTTATTTCTTCGTCAACATGGTTAGAGTATTTGCTCATTTCCATAACAGACCACTTCAGCTTTGCATGCTTCGACATCGGTGCAGGGATCATAATCTATTGTCTCAGAGGATTTCTTTAGATTTCAAGACAAGACAGTATCTGTCTTGGTAGCTGGATTTCCAGCCTATTTTGAGGTGGGTTTCTTTTGCTCATCCTATTTAGTGTCTGTTCACTACAGATGCAAGTCTTTCAGGATGGGGAGCTGTTTGGGGGCCTGCGATAGCACAGGTAGTTTTAGAACTTTGTACAATTTTTAGAGCCCAAGCTTGGCCCCTTATAAAAGGAGAATATTTTCTCTGTTTCCAGTCATACAATCTTACAGCCATGGCTTGTGTCAACCATCAAGGGGGACAAGCAGTCATTTATCCATGGAGGAAATATTTTGAATTATGTCTTGGGCAGAAGCCAATTGCTGTCTAATTTCAGCAGTTCAACTTCCAGGGATGTTCAAATGGGAAGCAATTTTTCTTAGTCTTCAGTTTCTTCATCCAGGTGAAATGATCTCTTCATCTGGAAGTGTTCAATCAGATTGTAGATCTTTGGGATCTTATGGTGGTAGACCTGATGGACACTCGGTTGAACAACAAACTTCCCTAACTCTTTCCAAGGTCAAAGGATCCTCAGGCAGAGTTTTTGGATGTGCTGATAGCTCCCTAATACTTTAATCTGGCTTATGTGTTTGATCCTCTGGTACTTCTTCCCAGAGTAGTTTCCAAAATCAGGCATGAGGATTTGTCAGTGATTTTAATTGCTACAGCTTGGTCCTGCAGAGTTTAGTTTATGGATCTGGTTCAGATTCCAGTTACCCTTCCTGGTCTCTTCCTCGAAGGCAGTACCTTCTTTGTCAAGGTCCATTTTTACATCAGGATCTGAAATCTCTAAACTTGATGGCATGGGGATTGAACATATAGTTCTTAGGCATTGAGAATTTTCTGAGTCTGTGATTGAAACCTTGATTAAGGCTCGGAAGCCAGTTACCAGAAATATTTATTAAAAGGTTTTGAAAAAAAAATATTTCCAGGTTTCTTGATCATTGTTTTTCCTGGCATTCTTTCAGAATTCCTATAATTTTGCAATTTTTGCAAGATGGTTTGGATAAAGGTTTATCCACTAGTTCTTTGAAAACTTTGCTTCTGCTCTTTTTGTTTTGTTTCACAAGAAAATTCTTGATATTTCTGGTTTAGTTCAGGCTTTGGTGCATATTACGCCTGTTATTAAACACATGTATCTTCCTTGGAACTTGAATCTGGTACTGAAGGTTTTGATGGCTCCTCAACCTCAGCAACTGCATAAGGTGGACATTAACGGCCAGATTATGAGTTTTGCGGTAAGAGGGGTGCAGTATTAATCTAGAATCAGGTGAGTGGACCGAGCGCTGAAGGGAGGGGGCCTTAAGCTTACTATCAGCGGAGAACTGGTTGTACGTGCTTGTGCATGAATTCCCCATAGACATCAATGGGGAGAGCCGGCTGAGAAAAAGTCTAACACCTGCAATAAAGCTTCGTAAAGCTCTGTAACGCAGCCCCATTGATTCCTATGAGGAAACAAAATTTATGTTTACACCTAACACCCTAACATGAACCCCGAGTCTAAACACCCCTAATCTTACACTTATTAACCCCTAATCTGCTGCACCCAACATCGCCGACACCTACATTACACCTACATTATACTTATTAACACCTAATCTGCCACTCCGGACATCGCCGCCACTATAATAAACATATTTACCCCTAAACCACCACACTCCCGCCTCGCACACACTGGTTAAATATTATTAACCCCTAATCTGATGTCCCTAACATCGCTGCCACCTACCTACATTTAATAACTCCTAATCTGCCGCCCCCAAAGTCGCTGCCACTATATTATATATAAATATACATAAATATATTAACTCCTAAACCTAACCCTAACCCTAACATAACCCTAAACCTAAGTCTAACCCTAACACCCCATAACTTAAATATAATTAAAATAAATCTAAATAAAACCTACTATTAATAACTAAATAATTTCTATTTAAAACTAAATACTAACCTGTAAAATAAACCCTAAGCTAGCTACAATATAACTAATAGTTATATTTTATCTAGCTTAGGGTTTATTTTTATTTTACAGGCAAGCTTGTATTTATTTTAACTAGGTAGAACAGTTACTAAATAGTTATTAACTATTTGATAACTACCTAGCTAAAATAAATACAGGTGGCCCTCGATTTACAACGGTTCAATGTGCGCCATTTCAGAAAAACAACCTTTTTTCAGTCAAGTAACTGCTATTGAAAAGCATTGAGAAGCAGTGCATTGATTAAAATAGCCAGTAGGGGGAGCTGTCCACTTGTGTTGCAGCAAAAATATGCAAGCCAAGCAAGCTGAAATGAATCAGTTTAACCAGACCCGAGCTATCAAGCAAATTTCAAAAGAACCAGATCTTCCTGTCTATAAATCAGTCCAGATTGGAATGCATAGAAAGAACTGTTTGCAGAAAAATGCAATTAAAGTCTGTGTTGTGTGATTATTTTTTTAGGTTTATAATGCTGTTTAGCAACTGTTTTTGTTCATCATTTAACTTAGTTTAATGATATATTCTGTGTTTTGTGATTATGTTATTAGGTTTAGGTGCTATTTAGCATTTAAAGTCTTCATTTCAAAGCTTTAAAAATAATGCATTAAGTGTTGACACTTAAATGACAATTTTGAGAGGGGCCTGGAACCTAACTCCCTCACTCCCCATTGACTGAGTTTCAATTTACAACAGTTTTGATTTACAACCATTCCTTCTGGAACCTAACCCCGGCATAAACTGAGGTCTACCTGTACAAATTTACCTGTAAAATAAAAAATAACCTAACACTACACTACAATTAAATAGAATTCTATCAGCCAATCGGAATTAAGGTTGAAAAAATCCTATTGGCTGATGCCAATCAACCAATAGGATTGAGCTTGCATTCTATTGGCTGATTTTAACAGCTAATAGAATGCAAGCCCAATCCGAATTGGCTGATGTTTTTTAAACTTAATTACAATTACTTATAAATAAATAAATTGTATTTAATTTAGGCAATTTATTTAATTGTAGTGTAGTGTTAGGTGTTAGTGTAACTTAGGTTAGGTTTTATTTTACAAGTAAATTTGTATTTATTTTAGCTAGGTAGTTAGTAAATAGTTAATAACTATTTAGTAACTATTCTACCTAGTTAAAATAAATACAAACTTGCCTGTAAAATAAAAATAAACCCTAAGCTAGCTACAATGTAACTATTAGTTATATTGTAGCTATCTTAGGGTTTATTTTATAGGTAAGTATTTAGATTTAGATAGGGGTTTTTAGGGTTAGACTTAGGTTTAGGGAATAATAAATATAGTATAGTGGGGACGATGTTGGGGGCGGCAGAATAGGGGTTAACAATATTTAACTAGTGTTTATGATGCGGGAGTGTGGAAGTTTAGGGGTTAATATGTTTATTATAGTGTCGGCAATGTCTGGAGCGGCAGATTAGGGGTTGAAAATTTTATTTTAGTGTTTGGGATGCGGGAGGGCCTCTGTTTAGGGGTTAATATGTAGTTTATGGGTGTTAGTGTACTTTTTAGCACTTTAGTTATGAGTTTTATGCTACAGCTTTGTAGTGTAAAACTCATAACTACTGACTTTAGAATGCGTTACAAATCTTGCGGGATAGGCTGTACCACTCACTTTTTGGCCTAAAAAAAAAAGGTTGTAATACCGGCGCTATGAAAGTCCCATTGAAAAAAAGACTTTACGCAAATTGCGTATGTTGATTTGTGGTAAGGCCAAAAAAGTGTGCGGGACAGCTGTACCTACAAGACTCGTAATAGCAGCGCTAGTAAAAAAGCAACGTTATGAGCCTTAACGCTGCTTTTTTACTCATAATGCAAAACTCGTAATCTAGCCGCATGTTTTTTTATTTATTTTGACTATCTCCTCTTCTCGAAGAGTTTCTGAACTTTCTGCTCTTTCTTGTGATTCTTCTTATTTGTTTTTTCATCAAGATAAGGTAGTTTTAATAAACAAATGTGATTTTCTTCTTAAGGTTTTATCCTCAGATAATTTAAGCAGAGAAATTATTGTCCCTTCTTTGTGTCCTAATCCTAAAAATTCTTCAGAGAGACTTCTTCCCAATCTGGATGTGGGTAGAGCCTTGAAGTATTATGTCAATTTTTACAAAGAATTTCAAACTTAAAGTTTGTTTGTTCACTTTTTGAATTCTAAACATGCTCATAAAGCTTCTGCTGTTTCTTTGGCATCCTGCTTAAAGCGTTTGATTTGTGAAGCCTACTTGAAGGTGCGTCAGATTACTGCCCACTCTGCTAGATCACTAGCTATTACTTGAGCTTTCAAGAATGAAGCTTCCAAATTTGCAAGGCAGCTACTTGGGTCTTCTTTGAATACTTTAACTAAATTCTACTATTTTAATGTTTTCC